>NC_060275.1:112838046-113100383 GCF_021613505.1 Equus quagga
GCTCCGGGAATATGGTAGAATCCACTTCCGGACTCCTCCCCTCCCTCCCCCCCCCCCCCCCCCCCCCGCCGGAACTCTCGCGATGGAGCGAGGCGGAGGTGAGGCCGGCTGCGTACGGCGGGCTCTGCGGCCCTGGGCGCGGCGTGGGGCTCGCGCTCGGCCGGCGTCCTGCCGTCCGGCCCGTCTGTGTCGGGGGCGGGCGGGAGTGGGAGGTGCTGGCCGCTGCCCTGGCTCGGAGACCGTTGTTCGGGGCTCCGGCCGCCGCGCCCTCCGCCCCGCGGGGCTCCCGGTTGCCCAGTCTGCGGGTGGTGGCGCGGTGGGTTCGCTGGGACTTAGGGGTCCCGGACCTGGGAGCTGTTCTGAGGGCCTTGGGGTGAACGACTCAGTTCTGGGCACGATCTTAAGAGGTACGGGTGCTGGAGGCCCACTGTCTGGGTTGGAATCCTTGCTGCCACTTACTAGCTGGCTCGTCGGGAGGTGACATAACCTCTTGGTGGTGCAGTTTGCTTGTGTGCAAAAATGGTAGTTGTAACAATAGTATCGACCTCACATATCTGCCGTACGGATTCGGGAAGAACAGTGCCGGGCTCTTAGCAAGCTCGAAGTGTTTGCTGAAGAAATCTTCCTTTGGCGCAGATGGTCCAGTAATTTGCCCAAGGATATGCAGCCAGCCAATAAGAAGGAAAATTGCACAGTCTCGCCTAAGGGCCCCAGTCTGAAGCTCGGCATCGTGCTCCCTGGGAAAGCTTTTCCCGGCAACTCTTAATTAAATAGTGCCCGGTCGTCTAAAACCCTTCTTTAGAGCACTGATGATGGCCTAGTATTTTGCAGGCTTGGATTTATTATAGGTTTCCAGCCTTCCTGCACCCCAGCGACCATAGAACAAGGACTTACCCTGTGGGTACCATCCCCGGCCTTTTTTAGATGCTCAAATGTTGAGACGAATGCATGGGTTGTAACATTTGACCCCGGCCTGAAAGTCAAGAACTGGCTTTGTCACTGGATGGTTGGTGATCATGTAACCTCTCCCGATGCTTGGCCCGCTTCCTCTCTAGACTTCGAGAGATGCTCCAAGGACATTTTACGTTTTGGAGTCAGGTCTCAATTCACTTTAGCCGGGCTATTTCAGTGTTTCCTTATTCAAAATGGCGAATTCTGCAGTCCCTTTGGCTCATTAGATTGTTGTGGAGTATAGGAAATGTCTAATGATATCCTCTACACAGTTTATTTCTTGTCAAAACCGGGGGGGTGGGGGGAGTTTTTCATAATATCAACAGGTGCTGTATATCAAAAGGACATAAATGACATTAGACCAGTACCAGAAAGGCCTCTTAAGGGACCAAAAAATATATGTGTGCATCTGCAAGTAGACAATGAACAGCCCTTAAATGTTGTAACATTCACATATAAACCCCACTTTAAGCACATGTGGCAGGTCACAATTCCAAACAGGCCTATTCTTTCTTCCTGACCTTTTTCCTTTGTCTTGAACTTGGATAAGAACCCCCTGTACATTTTTGTACGTCTGTCACTGCCTCTAGCTTTAGCTGATCTAAATCTGTCACTGCAAATTGACATTTTCAACCATTCTCAGAAGTTAGGGGGCTGGCCCGGTGGCATAGTGGTTAAGTTTGCGTGCTCCGCTTCGGCAGCCTGGGGTTCACAGGTTCAGATCCCCGGCACTGACGTAGCACTGCTTGTCAAGCCACGCTGTGGCCGCATTCCACATGAAATAGAGGAAGGTTGGCACAGATGTTAGCTCAGCGACAATCTTCCTCACAGGAAAAAAAAAAGTAACTGAGCAAGCCTGGACACAACAGAAGTTCACCTCTTTGGATCTTTTATTTTCAAGGACTGATTCCCTCCAAGAGCCCAACAAAAATAGCCAATGGCCACCACAGCTCTCCTCAAATGGAATGCTGGGATATTCGAAAGAGCATGTCTGACAGAAATCTTATGTCATTTATTTATATCATAGTAGATAGTCTTAGGAATCCAACACATTACATCCAAAGGATTAGAAATTTATAGAAATAGTCTTGACTTTAGTTTTTGGTTTTTTTTTTTTAAAGATTGGCACCTGAGCCATCAACTGTTGCCAACCTTTTTTTTTTTCTTGCTATGTCTCCCCAAACCCCACCTCCCTTACATAGTTGTATATCTTAATTGCAGATCCTTCTAGTTGTGGCATGTTTGGTTTTAGTTTTGAATCTTTAGGGACTGGTTTTCACTGATAAAAATCCATACATTTTTTATTGAACAGAGGTAACAATATAGTCATGTAATCGGTTTACATAGTAACTTCTCCAAAAGCTCATACAAATTTTTGTGAAGATGAAAGACTTGCAGGTGTAAAAACTTGAGACAGAGAATTCAGTGATTCATCAAGGGACACCCTGCTGCTGGTGTTACCTTTCTTAAAAACACAAATATTGTAGTGACTTTGCTCAAAAAGTTTCATCCCCAGTGCCGCAAGAAGAAAATACACATTTCGCCCGGCATCTGGGCCTCCCCTGCCTTCCTGCTGTGCCTCCCACTCTGTGCTCTGCAGGTGCTTTCCCCACCTTCCAGGCCTTGGTTCCAGGGCGTCCTTTTGAGAACGCCCTTTCCCAGCGCCCTCGTGGCCAGCTCGAGTTCTGTCTCTGTCCATCAGCACCTTCCCGGGTCCATCCTTGGGATGAGTCTTTCCTCCTCCTCCCATCTTCCCAGTGTTTTGTACACATTGAGCCTTTCTCACAACCTGCCTTGTCACTGTCTCAACTGGACCCCACTGCTCATGTAAGCTGGATGGGGTCATTGGAGACCAGGAGCTCTTTATTATACCTTTTGCTGGGTAAATTGAGAGTAGATGTCTATACAGGTGAAGTAGAATTTGGATTGTCTGACTCGTGTTTGTCTCATCAACTGCCTGCTGGCTTATGCTGACTAGAGAAACTGTCCATCAACAGGCAAATGGATAAACCGAGTATAGTATATCTATACAATGGAATATTTGACCATAAAAAGGAGCAATTACTGATACATGGTATAAGGTGGATGACTCTTAAAAACATTATGCTAGGTGAAAGAAGGCAGTCACAAAAAACCCACATACTATGTAATTCTGCTCATGAAAGTCCAGACTAGGGAGCTCTGTAGAGACAGAAAATAGGTTAGTGGTTGCCTGGGACTAGGGGTGAGGGGGAACATGAAGGGGGATGATGGCTAAAGGATTAGGGCTTTCTTCTTGAGGTAATGGCAAAGTCCTAAATTTGGCTTTGGTGATGGTTTCACATATCTATAAATAAACTAAAAACCTTTGAATTGTACTCATTAAATGGGCAAATTGTATGGTATATAAATTACTTCTCAGTAGAGGTGTTAAGAATTGTTGAGCCCCACCCCATGATAGTATCGAGAATAACCGTGCAGCTAACAGGCATCACTCCCTCAGGCCGGTGCTAAGGGCTTCATCTGCATTACTTACTTAACTGTCCCAGTAACTATGAGGATAGTAGTATTTCTCAGTCTTACAGGTGAGGCAACCGAGCCTTAGCCACAACTTACCGTATGTTACACAACTAGTTAGGTGCTGAGGCTGTGTTACTCAAACCCCTGACGCCTGTACTGTGCACCTGGAGCGCCTGCAGGATAAGTTTACACCAGGCGTGCCGGGCGTGCCTTGACTTTCACAAAAACAGTCAAATGCATGATTACTACTGTAGCGTGTAAGTTTCTCCATAGGATACTGGAAAGCATGAATGAAAAGGTGTTTAAAACTCTGGATTTCTCTCAAACACCATCACCGTCCCAAACTTTACTTTTAGGTGACCTCCATCCCTAGCATCAGCAGTAGACTTTTTGTTGTTTCTGGGTTGGTTTTCCACAGTTTTAAAACTCACTTCAGGGACCTCAGGCTTCGAGAACAAAGCCGTACTGAGTGGGAGGTACTGGTGGTTGGTCTGCTGCCCTGGAGCAGTGACTCATTGCGGTGGGCCAGCTTTGGTGGGTCCTGTGTTCACATTTGTACCTCACCAAAGTTGTAGCGGATGACCACATTTCATGGGTATAGTAGCTGGGAATAATGACTCCCCCCCCCCTCAAATGTGTCCACATCCTATCCACCACTGGAACCTGGGAGTATGTTGCATGAGAGACCTTGCAGATGGGATGACGTTAAGGACTGGGAGATGGGGAGATTATCCTGGCTTGTCTGGTGGGCCCAATGTAATCACTAGGAAAGGATTCCTTTCCTATAAAGGAAAGAGAGAGGCAGGGGTGTCAGAGGAGGGGTCGTGGTGGAAGCAGAGATGGGAGTGATGTGGAGCTACTAGCCAAGGAATGCAGGCAGCCTCTAGAAGCAGGAAAAGGTGAGCATCCATCCCACCCAAGAGCTTCCAGAAGGAGCGCAGCTCTCCCAGCCCAGTTCAGACCTCTGACCTCTAGAACTGTATGATAAGTGTGGGTGCTTTTAACCCACTAAGTTTCTGGTAATTTCTACAGCAGCAACAGGAAACTCATACAATGGGCCTTTCGAACAGCTCACAGTACTGAAACTATGAACATTAATGTCTTCGAGTGACAAGAATCTGTTGTCCTCTCTCTCACCCTCCTTTTCCCTCGGATTCCTGTGTTTTTGCTCTTAGCTTGTCAGCCAGACCATGAGCTGCTTCGGGGCAGGATGGTCACGGTCCTGTGGGGTTCAAGTGCTGGGCGCTGTTCTCAGTGCTTTACCCGTATCCACTGGTTTCATTCTCACGACAACCCATGATCCCCACTTTACAGACGAGGACACTGAGGTTCAGAGAGGTGAAGGGTCACACTTCAAGGAACAGAGCTGGGGTCCTGACCTCGGCAGGCTCCAGAGGAGTCCTGTTCTTACCTGCAGTGCAGTGCTCATCATTAATCAATTTCAGAATTAATTTCAAATCAATTTCAATCTGAAAAAAACCTTGAGATCCTGTTAGGAATCCATTTTATTGGGGCAAGCCCTATGGCCTAGTGGTTAAGTTTGGTGCACTCTGCTTCGGTGGCCTGGGTTTGCGGGTTTGGATCCCATCAAGCCATGCTGTGGTGGTGACCCACATACAAAATAGGGGAAGTTTGGCACAGATGTTAGCTCACGGCTAATGTTTCTCAAGCATAAAAAGAGGAAGATTGGCAACAGATGTTATCTCAGGACAAATCTTCCTCAGCAAAAAAAAAAAAAAAAAGAAAAACGAATACATTTTAAAAGATAAAACTCAGGAAGAGGATATTTAAGGTAACGTTCATTTCTCTGTAATGAGTGATTGGAGTGTGCTTTAATCCATACTCGTGATAGCACTGAAGTGATTATTTTTTGTTCTTTTTGGGTCTGCTTTAAAAATCTCTTTATTACCATGATCATTTAAGATTTTTAATAAAATCTGAGTTTTGTCTTCTCTATTATTTCAAAATTGTATTTGTGCAACTGGATTATAAGTGCCTGACCAATTTTGATGTGGGGTACTTTCATCCTATTTGAAATAGGGTAGTAATTAGACATTTTCTTGCTCGTTTGTTTATGAGGCTTTGTTTTGAACCATAAAAATATGGAGTGTGGTTAGCATTCATATAAGTGGATATTGAATTCATTAAATGCCAAATCGGTTTGAGTACATTGTTTTCTAAGGATAACTCCTAGAGACACATGCACATGAAAAAAATATGTTAGAAAAGATTTTAGTTTTTCGTTAGTATCAAATAATTTTCTCTAAAACACTTTAATTTAGTTGATGGAATTTAGAACTCACTGTGGAATCCTACATTTGTAATTTAGATGGTATTCAGCTAAATTATCCTTCTTTAAAAGGCATGAGTTTATTCGTCAGTAGGAATTGCAGGAAACAATACTACCTTGCATTTCAGCTTTGGTGCCACGTGTCTTCTCTGCTTGCTCTTGGTCCAGGTGCGCCCCCAGAAACACTTAGAGAAGAAGGCCAGTTGGGATGTGTGCCGCCTCCAGGTCTTGAAGCCAGCCGTGTGAAGAAGAACAGTTGGGGGTTCTTATTTACCGGGATCGTTGGTGGGACGCTGGTGGCCGTGTATGCCGTGGCCACGCCCTTTATAACACCAGCCCTCCGAAGAATTTGTTTGCCTTTTGTTCCCGCAACTACAAAGCAGATCGAAAATGTTGTGAAAATGTTGCGAGGCAGAAGAGGATCCGTGGTAGACGTCGGCAGCGGTGACGGACGGATTGTGAGTTAGGTTCAGACAGTTTTAAGGTTTGGAACCAGGAACGTTAAAGTTTCTGTTTCACATTTCTTATGAGGCTTATGCAAAGACTTGCTAAGTCTGGCTGTTTAATAAAGTAGTCATTTAATTTTGTGTTTGGGTGAACTATCAAACCCTCCAGCATGAATTTGGAATTTATTTTTCTCAGATTTAATTTTTTCTAAAAGGAGAAAGTGCTCTGCAGATATGCCAGATAAAAAGGAACAATTAATTGGTAATTATGAAATTGTCCATTAAAAAAACTTGGCCCAGGGGGCTGGCCTGGTGGCATAGTGGTTAAGTTCGTGGTCTCTGCTCTGGCACCCCAAGGTTCTCAGGCTCGGATCCTGGGTGTGGACCTACACACTGCTCATCAAGCCGCACTATAGCGGAGTCCCACATACAAAACAGAGGCAGATGGGCACGGATGTTAGCTCAGGGACAATCTTCCTCATCAAACAACAACAAACAAACAAAAACCCGACTTGGGCCAATAGAGGTGGCATATCCAGAAGAAATATGTTAAATTGTGGAGTTTAACTATTTTACATTTTTGCACCATAAATATTTGCTTCTATGTTTATCCATGTTTATCTATGGATAATAATTCCTGTGGGGTAATGTACAGTTAAAATAGGGAAGAACCAGTACATTAACCTCAGACTTTTAGTGACCTCAGCTCACTTCGACCCCAGCTGGGAGCCTGTAAGTAAAGACTTGGGGCCCCTGACTGGCCAACGGGTGTCCCAGAGCACGTTCCTCCCTGGGCGAGGTGGCACCATCCTTAGGCCTCCACCCCGATGATGAGCTGAAAAGTGAGGATAGGGGTAGTGAAGGCTAGTGTTCCGGAGGCCAGTAGGGCCATGACACCCTTACCAGCCCCTGCAATTTCATAATGGTGACCAGAACTATCAGGAAGAGCTTAAACAATCACTTGCTTTGTTTGTAAGAAATCAGAAAATGTATATATTTATCAGGAGGAAGTTTCTAAATCCAGGGTTGAATGCTTTACAGACCTCAATGGTATCTTTATGGTTTCTTAGAAAATGGCTTCCTTCTCAAAGGGGCGACACTATGGTTACTCGGGAAATTACTGGAGGTGTGACAGCTCCTTCAGGGGTGCTCCCTTGGAGAGTGATGGCAAGACAGAAGGAGCAGAGAGACCCCAGGACCAGCCCTCGTCCCTCTCACCTGACGGAGGCTGGTGGCATTCTGCAGTTGATTTATAGGGGCTGGTTCCATTTTACTTTCACCTGTTTTCAATTTTGAGTGAACCATCTTTAAATATTAAGGAAATATGTAATTAATTGCAGGGTCGTCTGTGACAGGTTTTTTTTATTGCGCATTACAGCTGGTTCACAAAACATCCTCTCAGGCCCATTCATTTCGCCCGCTGCTGTGCTATCACTGATGGAGACAGACGGCAGGTTTTCAGCCAGTTTTTGTCAGAACCAACAAGGATTGGCCAATCCAGAATTGACTATACAGTTGTACAAAGCAAACCTGGCTCTCAGTTCTGATACTCAGGGTGAAATCTTTGACAGAAACGAGAAAACTGAGTTTAAATGGGCTGGTGTTATCCTGTCCACAAAGCTACATAGCTCTAGAGATCCATCTTTAATGGTGTCTTGAACAAAGGAGTGTTTCTGCTTGGATGTGTTAGGATTATAGCCCATAAGTAGGCAATATTCATATAATTTGACCATGTTAGTGGATGTTTTTCTTCTTCTTTTGAATAAATACGGCCTCTTTCCACAGGTGATCGCGGCTGCAAAGGAAGGATTCGCGGCTGCTGGTTATGAATTGAACCCGTGGCTAGTCTGGTACTCCAGATACCGCGCTTGGCGAGAGGGGGTGCAGGGCTCGGCCAAGTTTTATATTTCAGACTTGTGGAAGGTATGAAGGCAGCCCATGGTCCTGGAAAAGTCCAGCCAGAAACTTTATAATTCATAAGGAGTATGACTGAAAGCTGAAGAATGTATTAAAAAGAAAAATACTTAAAATACAAGTATATATTTCAGCATAACGAAATGTGAACACCATTTAAACTGATGAATTTAACAGATTGTGCCCCTACTTTAGAGTAGAAGCTAAGGTTTATGACATCATAGGTCATGTGAATTCTAAGAATTTATTTACTCAAATTCTCACTTTTTATTTATTATGACATAATATTTATCGTTATGAAATGGTTATTTTATTTCTTGTGAAATTGTCTCATTTGGAATCTAACAAATTGTAATTTGGCATTAACTTGTTAATGTCATTCTTGGTAAGCAGTAGACTTTTCTCTGTGTGTGTGTACATCTGTGTGCATGGACGTGTGTTCAGAGAGAGGCAGAGACAACTGCAAGAGAACAGAGTCCACCGACCATGCTATCATGGTTCCCTCTGGTCTTCATAAAGTACCAGATCCTTCCAGGTTTATTTGTCCTCTAAAAAATGCCCTGTAATTTTGCTTTAGGAATGCTCCGTAAAATGCTCTTTCTTAAATAAGAATTTCCCACTGTGATACTGTCATCAGTGGCTAATGAAAATTCACTTGAGTTTTGCTTGCATTGTTTTTTATTCCATATATGCATAAATGCTCTCTCAATAGAGTAAATAAGAGTTTTATAGGGCAATAAGAATTTTGACTGGCAAAGCACTTTTCCCCCTAGTTTTTAAACTAAGGACCATTTCATTGCGTTTTTTACTTAGTATTTTAAAGGAGAAGAGGGGAACTAGAATTTTAAGGATTGTTCAACATAAAAAAACAGGTGGTTGTGAAATCCCCTGAGCTCTTGCTAAGCTGGTTTGGTGTATATGGAGTTGAGGAGAAAGTGTGTGGACCAGGGGCACAGATGGCCCAGGCCCAACTGGCTCGACCACCAGCTAGCTGGTCATTGGACGAGTCACTGGCCGTTCTGACAGATGACCCCTGGGGTGGGCCCTGTGTGGACTCTCTGTGAGGATGAGATGACATGGCTTTTGGGGAAGCATTTGGAAAACTAATGGACTGAAGTAACACCAATGAAAGCGTGAACATGGTATTCTTTTCCTTGTGAAACTTACAGAGGTCCCCTCTTTGTGAATACCTACTATTTGGCGAAGTTGAAAATTGCTACTCATTTTGAAACTAGAGTTGAGCTTGATGTTTGACTTTTAAAATCAATCTGTGAATCGTTCCCCCCCTTCTTTAGGTTTCTTTTTCGCAGTACTCCAACGTTGTTATCTTTGGCGTGCCTCAGATGGTGAGTACGCACCCTCCCCTCCCCTGTTGGTTGGTTTTGGGATGTGTGGGTTGTCCTTCAGCTCTGGCAGGCCCCTCGCTGTGGCCTTCTGGAGATCTGAGGGACCGCTGGATTTTAGTTGATTGGTTTAATGAAATACTTCAGGGCCTTGAAAGTTTAATCATAAAAGATTCAGTCATATTTTAAAACTTGTGCTTCAGATGAAAATCTCAGTTATCTACCCAAGCCCTAAAAATTCTGGTCTGCAAACTGCCTTCTGAGCTCCCGGTGTCTCATGTGGTTGGGGTGTTCACGGTTGCTCACGCACGTCCGACTGAAACCACTTGGGAAAGTTAATGGGATGTTCCCTTTGCGTGGGTCATCCCTTCAGTTGTGCACTGATTTGATTTTCACGGTGGATGAACGTTGACTACTTGCAGTTGACCTCAGTTGACTGACTTGTGTGGAACTTTGTTTATGTACTTTCAAAGTGAAAATGCTGCAGCATCCTACTGATAATGGTCCTTCCTGAATTTAGCCTTTGGAAAGACCATCAGAATGGGATGCTTTTATTGTTATTGTTGGTTTACAGACCATAGAAAGAAATCCCTTTTCACTTTTTAAAGTCTGGAACTGTAGCCATAATAATCTTGGCAGAATTGGATGTTTGCTGAAATGCCACTATATATAAGCAGTATGGTTTTTAATTAAAAAAAAGGAAATTTACTTTTTTGTTGTTTTGTTTTCTTATTCATGCCTTAAGTTTTGTATGAGATGTTTCAACGCTTGATAAATTTATTCTTACTTTTAGGACCTTTAGTGCAATACCATTTTCCTTCTTTTTTTTTTTTTAAGTCAATTTAGAAATGCTTTTGTTAGATATTCTTGAAAGTGACAGGATTATATGTGTTCGTAATTCTCAGGAAACCTAAAATTAAGATGAAACCTGGATGTCTAGGCTTTTGTTGTAGAAATGGTTAGAGGAAGAAAGACATAATCCCTGGTCATTTAAAAAACTATTTGGGATCATAGAATTGCTGTGGAATTTGATGGTTTTTATTACTTATTATGATGTTTGGATTTTCCTTCAGAATAATTAGCATTTTGGGGCAAATAGCTTTAATTTGAAATCCATGCTTAATAAAAATAGAGAGTTGCTATTTGTTGGGACTTCCAGGCTGTCTTGGGAGGCCCCGTGATGGGCTTACATAGCCACAGCAGCTGTGTCCCAGCAGGGGGCAGCAGTGGCCTGTGGTGGTCACTGTCACCAGGTGGCCTGTGGGATCCAGCTCCCGCGCTTCATCATCCTGTGTGAAGTACAGTCAGTTTTTGGAGCTGTTCGCTCAGGGGGAATAAGAGTCCTATTGTTTTGATGAATGTTTTTGCAATTATTGTCCATTCTTCTGTACACAGAGAATTCTTTTTTTTTTAGAGAAATCTAAAGTAAGAAAGTTGTAGCATTTCACTGTTCCCAAGAAAAAGGAGAGCAGCTGGAATACACACAGCAGTTCCCTGAAATAAGAGGGATTCAGCCAACTACAGTTTCCCACGCAGGTGGATTGATGAGGGGTGCAGGGGACCCACATGGCTTCGGTTGGGGCGGAAGGCCCAGTTTCACGTGTGAAGGGCCCCACTTTCCGCCCTCATCAAGCTTCGCCTGTGTGGAGGTAGTGGAGGGGGAGTGCGGCCCACGTGTCGGGAGGCCAGGTCTGCCTGCGAGGAGCCCTGGAAACCCTTTTACTGGTCGCCTGGTCGTGTGATCTAGTGAAATGCTTTTCCCTTCCCTGAGGTGGCTCAGCAAAGCCAGTGCGGCAGGAGGGTTTCCTGTGGCCGCTGAAGGACACGTGGTCATGAGAGCGCCGTGGTGGGGGGCAGGGCTTGGGGAACTTCAGAGGGTTAGAACTCCTCCCCCTGCTTCTGATACCGGACTGGTTAGTCCTAACAGCCCTTCACAGTTGTAGCTGGAAATCAGAGGTATCCCAGCCTTTCAGCACTGGTTGCATGTAACTTAACAGGAATGAGGAATCCCACGTGGACCTGGGAAATCAGCACCAGGGCTGCAAACAGCACCTTTAACACCAGCCTATGCACCAAGAACATCTTTTCAAAATGTGGAACAGATCAATGTGTTCTTGTTTAAAACCCTTCTGTGGCTTCTTGCTGCAAAGATGAGGCCCAAATACTCCTCATGGCTGGAGGCCTGCAGTGGAGTGGCCCCTGCTTCCCGCAGCTCTCTGTGCCAGCTCTCTGGCCTTCTCTGGGCCCTGGACGTCACTGTGTGTGTGCTATGTCCTTCCCTCCAACTTCGGTCCCCCCAGCTCTGTGCCTGGTAAGTGGACACCTACTGACCACTCATGGGTCAGCTTTGTGACACAGGTCTGAGAGAGGACCAATTTCCGCCCAATAAGATGAGTTTCAGTGCCCTCTATTTTCCACTCCCCTCTCCCTAGACGAGTTATTGTATGTTTCTGTGGGTGATGGCTTTGGCAGTGCTGGCCGTGTACATTGCTCTGTAAGCTGAAGAACCAGGGCTGGCCTGCCTTCTTTGCTGCCAGACCTCCAGCCCAGCAGCACCCAGCACAGAGCGATCACTCACAGAATGTTTGTTAAATGGATGAATGAATATGGTATAACGTACCCATTAAGTACACTTTTCCTAGCGGCTATTAAATTTTACAACTTAAGACAATGACTAGTTTTAGTTACGAATCCTGTTATGAATTAATGAACAAAAATATTGCCATCATGTACTGATAAAGAAAAATGATTCATGACTGAATCATTTATCCTTCATTCATTCATTTGACAAGTATTTATTGAGGGCCCACTAGGTGCCAGACTCTATTCTAGCCACTTGGGGTACTTTGGTGAATAAAAAGGAAAAACATCCCTGCCCCAAGGTGCTTATGTGCTAATGGGGAGAGCAGATGTTAAAGGAGATACTTATATTAAATAGATCATACAATACAAGGGGATAAGTGCCAGGGGGCAAAGTAAAGCAAGAGAGGGATGGGGCAGAGACAGTGTCCCTGAGAAAGGGACTTGTGGCAGCGAGGGAGGGAGCTGTGCGGCGGTGTTGGGAAGAGCAAGCATGTTCCAGGCTGAGCAGCCACTGTGAAGGTGCTGAGGGGGTGTGCCTGTTAGGTTCCAGGAGCAGCAAGGAGGTGGATCTGGCAGGAGTGGGGTGAGTGAGGGGAGAAGGGGAGAGGTGAGGTCGGAGAAGAAATAGGGACTGGGATGGGAAGGACACTGTGCCCTTGTAAGGCGGGAGCCATTGCAGGTTTGAGCAGAGGAGTGGAGGAGCTTGCTGCTTGGACAAGGATGGACATGGGTAGAAGCCAGGAGGCAGGTTATGAGCTCTAGCAGGCATCCAGGCCATAGGTGTGATAGATTTCCACCAGGGTGGAGAGGCTGGTGAGAAGTGGTCAAATTTTGGATGCATCGTGAAGACAGAACCAGCCGCAGATCCATTGTGGGCATGAGAGAAAGAGACAGGCCAAGGGCCCTCCCAGGTTTTTGGCCTGAGCAACTGGAAGTTTGGAGTTGCCATTACTGAACTGGGGAAGATCAGGAATTCCGAGTGGCATGTGAAGTCCGAGACACGTGTGGAGGTGTCACATTGGCAGTCGTGGGTAGAGGGAGTCTGGGGCTCAGGGGAAGGGCAGGCTGGAGATTAGGTTGGTTGGGCTCTGATGCAGCAGAAATTGAAGCTGACCAGTGCTGAGATCACCCAGGAAGGAGGTGCAGCCGTCCAGGGCCTGAGCCCTGGCGTCTAACGATGAGGGGACCCTGCAAAGGAGAGGAGGAGTTGGGGAGGAGGAAAGCTGGGTGGGGGAGCGGGGGCCCCAGGTGCAGATGGGGGTGGGTGGGGCAGTAGGTGTTACCCCAGAAGCCAGGTGAAGCCCGTGTTTCAGGGAAGAGAGTGATCCAGGGGCGCAAAGCTACTGGGGCTTAGCTCGTTTGTCTTACGCCTCTGAGCTGGTTTCAACTTATGTTTAAAGTTTTGAAGATGTAATTAGAATATGATGAGTTTGTGTCACTTTGAAACCTATAATTGTATGAATAACTTTGAATTCCATTAAACAGACATGACACATCACTGCTTCTCTTTGTGTATGATATCAAGACCCAAGTTCATTGAATATTTATGCGTAATTTAGTCAGTTAATTTCTTATGATTTAAATAGCTCCTTTCATTTGTAGGTTTATCTTGACTTAGCATGTGACAGTCATTTGGAAATAAAAGAAACTGTGAAGGAGAAAAGAATAATGATAATATGAATAAGTTGACAATTATCCTTTTTATGAACAAAATTACCATAAGAAACCTCTGATATTTTGGAAAAACACGTATTGTCTCATTCTTTGCTTATTCAATTTTTCCCTCAAGGAACAAAACTTTCTTTTTTGAAAACTAATCTTTTACTGGCCGTTAAAAGAAAGGAAATATTTCATCCTTAATGGAATTCATTCTTTGTTATCTTAGTATTGATTATAATGAAGCATCAGAATTTTGGCTCACTCAAGCCATCGGTCCGTAGAGGAGTTTTTCCAAGCCACCTTTTAAAGATACGGGTCAGGAATAAAATCTTCCTAGAAGCACTGTTGATTTGTTCATCTTGATTTAATTGGTTACTTTTAAAGGGAGTAGTATCATTTCCCACTCAGAGAAACCAGGAATGTTTGAGAAATAGCTGATCTCAGGGCTGAGGAAGGGAAGATACAAAAGCCTGGAGGGAGCATTTTGTTGAGCCTGGATCTCAGGAAGTGCTCAGAATATTTGAAGGGGGGGTGTCCAAAGGAGAGAGAAGCCAGTTTGAGGAGGCTCCCAGTAGATGCACTGGGACAATCTGAGCATTAGAATAAACGAGGACAATAGTGGATTCTAACCCACTGAATGGAATAAGAGTCTGGGAGTTCACAGTATGTGATGGAGAGAGAGAGAGAAGGGGAAGCTCTTCCTGGCAGTAGAATGCTGACTCTTAATCCGGAAGGGGTGATGGAATTAGCAAAGCACCACTTTGCAACCATTATAGTGAAAATTGACTTGGCCCAGAATCGTTAAGAATGCTCACTCTAGTACAGTTTGGTGAGTAGCAGGATATTTACATCTCAAGGTGTCTGCCCACAAAGTACTCATTCACTCTGAAGGGAAAATAGTAACTACACTGTGGAGACACCAGATACCATCTTAACCGAGTGGTGAACATCACCCTCGAAGCAGGAGGACCCCGTGGGCATCTGACTATGGAGCTTCGGGACGTTCACAGCCCCACTTATGAGGCATTGCTGCACACGCACACACTGAGTCATCACAAGCAGACATCTGGGGACCCCAGGGTGAGGGCCAGTGGTGAGATAACTGGCCTGTGTTCTTAAAGGATGTTACCGTCAGGAGAGGCAAAGACAGATGGAGGAACTGTTCCAGGTTACAGCAGACCAAGGAAGCATTGCAGCTAAAGGCAGTATGGGATCCTGGACTCGGGGAAAAGGTTATAAAAGACGTTATTGGGACATCTGACCAAATTGGAATGGTATTGGAATTATTGTTATGAGAATACAATGTTAAATTTCATGAATTTGATAACTGAGCTGGGACTATTTCTTGGAAGACACAGAAGTATCAAGGAATAAAGGGGCATGTTGTATGCAACCTATTCTCAAATGGTTTAGAAAAAATGTTCACAGAGAGAGGAAGAGGGCAAACTGGATAAAGCAAATATGACAGACTTCAAAACTGGTGCAGCAAGTAAAGGGACACAGGGGATCTTGTTCTAGTCTTACAGCTTTTATATAAATTTGACATTATTTCCAAATATCAAAAGAAGAAAGTAGGAGGTGAAGGTGGTAATGTCATTTTAGGACCTGAAGATAAATATTTAATCGGTTGTTAATTTGCTGATGTAATTACAATGTCAATACGTTTAGCAAACAATAAAACTCTTTCTTCACAGGTAGATTGGTAATAAAAAGATATAGAAGTGGGAAATATGAGGATTTTACTTTTTATGTTGACTGTCAAGAAATTATCAGTATATTATAGATAAATTTTCTAAGAAGTATGAGATATTTCATTATATTTCAAGTTGGTAGAATGAATATATTTTTTCATGGTCTAATTATACTATATTTCATTGACTCTAGATACTATTGATTTTAAGATGTACCATTGCTATTGAGAAAGAAAAAAATATTGCCAATTAGTAATTCTAAGACAGTGTCAATTGCAAGGGGTATCCTGATTTCAGAGACGTTAAAAATATGGGAAAATATGTGTTAAATAGTTGTGACAGGGTAGATTGAAATGTTTAGGTAGGTAAATAATTTAAAGCTGCTTGTCATTTTAATTACTGCCACATCATGGTTTTAGTCAGAAAACTGGAGCTCTATCATACACATTTAATAAAAATGACGTACTCTATAATTGATATTAGAAGACGTTCTCATAACTGTTGTTAATGTGACTTCTGTATTTTAATGGCTTGTTTGATAATGTATTTATGCCCTGAAGTGATCTTTTTTACAATTAGTAATTTTTACACACATTTTTTCAGGCACTGAAATACAGAGGACGTTAGGAAATCATTTCCTCGGACTCACCACTTGGTGAAATAATGACCGTTGTTCTCCACAGATGCCGCAGTTGGAGAAGAAACTGGAGCTCGAGCTCAAGGATAACGCTAGGGTCATTGCTTGCCGGTTCCCTTTCCCGCACTGGACCCCGGACCAGGTCACCGGCGAGGGGATAGACACCGTGTGGGCGTACGACATGAGCGCTTTCAGAGGGAGGGAGACGAGGCCCTGAAGGTCGATGCGTTTCCAGCTGGTCATTCAAATTAAACTGTATTATTATTTTTTATACATAAATTTTATTGAGAGTGTTTGCTGAAGTGTTGGTGGTCTTTGATTTTATAGAGACCTACAGCGATGTCTTCAGCAGACAGTATATTTTTCTTTGGTATGGAATGAGAAATTACTGTTACTTTCTGTGACTTTTGGAGGAAACAAACAAAAGTTAAGAACAGCAGGTAGATTTAAAATCCCCTTCTGTTATAATCTAAAAAAGGAGTGACTACCTTTTCATGCACTTAGATGTATGAAAATGTGAATAAGTGACGGTCATGTTGATGGGTGGGAAAAATGTCAACAGCTCTTCACATTGTAAAGAGTATGATTAAATGCCATAGATGAGAAGAAACACTTTTTAAAGAGAGTGTGTGTTAGTAAATGTTTGCAGTTTCCTAGAGCTTTATTCATACTTAAGATTTCTCTTTCTTTTCTGTACTTCCTGGCAAGATTGATTTGTTAAAGGACTTGGAGAGTCATTCATATTTTATAACGTATATTACGAATAATTTGTTCCAAGGCTAGTGGATTACTGTATTTTATTGAATGTAAGGGGTGTGTGTGTGTGTGTGTAAATGTGTGTGTATATACACACACATTTTGGCATTTCTGACATTGTGATGCACCTTCCAATGGATGGTGTTTTATACTGTAATTGGCAGCGTTGTCATCAGGATGTGCTTGTACCTCACCCACCATTGATAGAATCTCAGATTTGATGGAACATGATACTCGGAGAAGATGCGTGAAGTACTGAGTAGTCGGTAATGATTTAATAATGGAGTAAACGATCGTGAGCTTCGGAGTCAGCCGGACCTGGGTTCAGATCTCCACTTGTCCTCGGCGGGAGGCCTGGGACAAGTGGCTTCCCCTGTCGGAGCCTTGGTCTCCTGAATCCCTGTTGTTGGGATAATGATGCACTGGACAGGGGATGAGGCACGTAGTCTTTGGTCTTTAAGTAGTATTTATTATTTTAAGCACTAAAGAAAAGCTATTCACAGAGCTTGCAGATGATTTCTGCTAGTCACTTCTTTATTTTATGAAAGCAGCCATTGACTTAATATTTCTCATTTATGAGAAGAGACTTGAGTGATTTAGATAAAGGCAAGTTAAGGAAAACCTTTGAATGTGAATTGACAAGCTTCATATATCTGAAAAATTGATATTGAATGGTGGCTCGAATAATCCCTGTGTATCATAGGAAAGAGTTGAACTCCCAGTCTTCCCCTTCTGACTTAAATACCAAACTGTCTTCATGGAGGTTTGACAAAGTGAAATGGTTTGCATCTTTAACTAAACTGGTAAAAATATGATCAATTTGATAATTTTCATTTAAATGAGAAGCAACTGGGGACTCATTTGTTCATTCATTCAACAAATACTTACTGACTGTCTACTGTCTACATAGGGTGTGTTTCTGAGTCAGCGGTGGATAAATGTGCAAGGCCTGTAATCTTGTACAGTTTGTGTTCTAGAAGACAGAGAGAAACAAAAAGTGGGTGAGTGTTTGTGCGGGAAGTTCTCTGAAAGAAAAAAACAGTGTGACAGTATAGACAGCACCTGTGTGTGTCTGAGGTGAGGAATGGGTGCTGTGGACGTTTGTCAGGTTTTGGCTGCCACTATCTTTCTATTCTCCATAGCCCCTGATTTCCTCATGAAGAACGAATTCTCTCCCATGGTGTGCAGCTCTGGTGTCTTCCCCTCACTGTCACGTTGCACTCTCGCCAGCCCTGTGACGTGGGTCCCTTCACAGCTCCTCACAGGGAGGTGTGGGGTCAGAGGCAGGGCTTTGGGGAAAGTTGGAGGTGTTCACTACTATTCCAGATGTGTTCCTGGTGGGTTTGCAGAGACATCAGACTATCCGCAGAATCATTTATGACTTGGTATTTTGGGGTTTCTCCTTTAGCCTTCCAAGAATGAGATGATGTTTGGTCCTCCAACCTCAGAGTAAAATGGGCTGTTTTGTAGAAGGGTTGTGATTCATGGAGTCTTCAAGAGCTTTCATTGATTTTTAAAATTGTGCTTTTTAAGTAAACTGTATAATAAGAATTTTCCTGTAGAGGTTATTATGGCCTCTCTGACTGGCTGGTTTGGTTTTTTATGAGTTACTAGGTTAAGGACATTGATCAAATTTACACAGGACGCGGCAGGGAATGAGAGCTACTATGTTTAATGTCAAAAGTAGGATTCAAACATGTCTGTGCAGATTGAAATCAGGGATAAGAGCTAACCTGATAAAATTTAAAGTTAAAGGAAAGCAAACAAGAGTAGAAATGCAGCTTACGGGTGATATAGCCTAACAGGAGCCACTGTGAACAGACCTGGAGGCGCCATCGACACTCGGGCACTGACTTGAGCACAGTTCCGTCTGAATGCATCTTTCTCCGCAGGCGTGGCCCTGGGATCACAGCCCTTGCAATCCCCAGGCTGGCCAGGTGGGCCTCCTCAGACCCTCGGCCAGTTCTGGCGTTCAGACTCCTTGAAATGCTTAGCTCCACCAAGTGCACATGAAACCAAGTCTAAAAGATTTAAGACATGCGGCTCTTCCAGATACTGTGTTCACCATTGCTGGGGGACGGCATACACCATGACAAGTTATAGCCAAACGGGATAGAAAAAAATGCAGATTCCTGACATTTAAATCATGCAGCTGGGTGCTACCCCTCTGTCAAAGTACTTTCCCTGATGGCCAGAGGTATAAAAGGCCTGCTGTGAAGAAATACACGTTCTCAAGTGCAGGAGCCCTCTAAGCTTATGCTGGAACGTGTATTTCCTAGATGAGCCCTTGCTGAGTGCATTCTGGGAAAGAATTCTAAGCCATTGCAGAGCTCACTACAGGAGCCTTCCTTAGTCTCCACAGACAGATAGACAAGAAGCACATCCCTTAGTTGTGTGGTGTGTCTTGTCACCTATCGGGGCCATAGTGTGACTTGCTCTTTATCAAGATGTTGGTGTCACCTGGGCCATGGTGGAGTGTTCCTCACCTGGCCTGGGCAGCAAAGTTTGCAGGCCTCTGACCCAGGCCACCTGTCCTGGAGCAGGGGGTGCCAGTAGGCCAGCCCGTGCAGACACAGCTCAGTCCTATGCAACAGCCATCTCGCCTCTTCCTTGGTATCAGAAGCCCACTTCTTCAGGTGTCAGGCATTGATGTGTTCAGGGACAATGGGCGCTGCCTGTTGTCTGATCCCATCACCTGGGTGTCAGGGTGGGTAGTGGGCCGTGGGCATGTGATCCAGTTCCTGCTAATGAGGTTTGAGGGGACGTCTGCTGGCCTTTTGGGGAAAGGTTTTGTTGCTAACAGGAGATGCCTGAGGAGTGAGTATCCTTCCTGTCTTTGGACAGGCTGTATAAAGCAGTCATACCTGCAACCACCAGGGGAAAAAGTAAAGATGAAAGCCAAGATGCTGAGGCTGGCAGAGCAGGAAGATGGAAAGACTTTGGGTCTTTGATGATGCCGCTGAGTTGCTGAACTGACCCAGAGCCTCCGACTTCAAGACATCTTGTTAGGTGAAGGAATAAACCCTTGTTGTTTTCAAGCTGTTTTTGCATGGGTGTTGTGTTATTTGCACCCTGGAGCAGCCTGCCGGAGACAGGAGGGTGTAAGGCTGAATTGGGGTGAGAGGAGCCTGGCAGTGTGGAATGGCAGGCACCCTGAGCCCACTCTCCCCCCTCCGGAGAGCACTAGAGGAGATAGCGCCTGCTGGCAAGGTCGGAAGGTGTGTCTGAAGCATGCGGGAGGGATGGAGAGCTCTCAGGGGCAGGGTGTCCCGCTCCCAGAGTGGTGTTTGGGGCATTGTACCAAGTCAACAGAGCTGTGAACTTCGACCCAGCCTTCACAGCCGACACGAATCATCCCAGGAAAGCATCCTGTTCTTGGGGACCTGGGCAGGGGCGAGTAACAGCAGAGCTCAGCCATATTCCTGCACCCAGGGAGTTTTATGGGGGGAGATGAGTCCTCAGGGTTAGACAGGCATTAGGAAAGGAAAGGAAGAAATCACTTCCAACTGCCCTTGACAAGTAGGGTTGCCAAGGAGAGGAAGTGTGTTATGGACGCGTTTGTCTCCTGCAAAACTCACTCGCTGAAATCCTAACCCTTAGTGTGATGGTTTTAGGAGGTGGGCCTTTGGGAGGTGATGAGGTCATGAGCGGGGAGCCCCCATGAATGGGATTAGTGCCCTCATAAAGAGACCCCAGAGAGCTGCCTCACCCCGTCTGCCATTTGAGGACACGGTGAGAAGATGGCCATCTATGAACCAACAAGCAGGTTCTCACCAGACACTGAATCTGCCAGCGCCTTGATCTTAGACTTCCCAGCCTCCAGAACTGTGAGAAGTAAATCCTTGCTATTTAGCCCCCCAGTCTGTGACGTTCTGTTATAGGAGCCTGAGCTGAGACAAGCTGGTGACTTAGAAGGGCCACGCCCTGCACTATGCGGACTTGTCCTGGTTCTGACCTTCATTTCCTTAGCCCTCACAAGGGAAGGAAGTGGAAGGGAGCCAAGCTTCAAGGGGATTCTCCCCTGTGCCAGCTGGGAAGGGCAGGACAACATCCCTCTGACATAATGGTCATGCCTGGATGGCTGAGCAGCCTCCAGAAGTTGCATGGGGCCACCCTCTGGGTGACCGCTGTGGGGGGCGGTTGGCATCATCCTCACACAGGGAGGCCTCCCCCAGAGGGGTCTTCCCTGTGCCCTCCACTCCTGACTCACATGGAGGATGCTTTTGGCACAGTTTTTCCCTAAACTAACATGGAGGATGTAAAAAACTAGAACTGGAAAAAGGGACAGAAGAACCTGTGTTGATAAGCAAAAATGAATTCTAGATGGTAAAGGGTCTTGAAAACATATCCTAAGAGGCACAGTTAAAGAGGTAGTGGATGCTTCCCCGGAGGGAGAGAAGGTTTAGAGGAAACAGGACAGACATTTTTCAGTATTTGAAAGGTTACCAAGCAGCAGAAGAAGGTGATAACGAGCACATCGGTGTGCCAGAGGTTTCCGTGCCCTGGGAATACCACGTTCTCATCTTCAAGGAGGAGGCGCCGTCTTCACTCCAAGGGGAGGTGTCGTCAACTTGCTCAATCACCACCCGACACAGGAGCACAGGGTCTTGCTACCCTCAGTTGCTTCCCTGCGATTAGATCTGTTCTGACTGCTCTGGGGGGTAAACTCGGGTCAATGAGTGGGTGCTAAAGGGACAGGAAGCTTAAGCTGGGTCTGAAGTACAGTCTTAATGAAGTCATTTGAAGTTAGAGTGCGTTGCCTCTGGACAGAGTGAGTTCCTCTCCCTGGAGACGCTGCGGCGGAGGCCGGGCGGCCACTTGGTGGGGATGTTGTAGAAGGGATGCGTCTGCAGCGGGCCCGGAGCCCCAACATGACCTGAAGCGACAGCGAGTGTTCCAGTCTGCAGGCCGCCTGCATCCGTTCGGCAGAGCTCCCTGGGTCTGTGAGGCGTCAAAGCAGTCTTCGGGCTGTTCACATGACCCCCACAAAATTCAGCACCCCCCAAACATGAGGAGGCTGCTGCCACTTTTAACTGGTATCTGTAAAACAAAGTAGTTGGGGAAGCTGATGAGTGAAGATAAGCTGTATCAGAGCCCCAGCGGGGAAGTGCGAATGCTCAGAGAAGGACGTGGGAGTCTATAAAACCCCAGAGGCTTAGCTAGAGAGGAGCCCCAAGTACTGATTAGCACCAACGGTCTGTTCTTGAAGCCCCTGGGAGAAATATTCACTAATGGGGCCTCATCGCCTTCTAAGTGACACCTCAAGGGAGCAGCCTTATGAGGACCCAAAGCTCCCTGACCCGTCTCCACTTGATTGCACCAGTATTAGGCATCTGAGCCAAAGACAGGCCATAGGCTGGCCAACAAAGTGGCTGGCAAATAGAGATGAGCTATGAAGATTCCATGTTGAGAATTTTAATTGGGAAACAGAAAGATTGGAGACATCCAGGTGCAAGTTAAGGTCGTGAAGGTGAGGCCAGAGGAACTTGGAGGGCCATCAGAGACGGGAATAACAGGTTTCTTTCTGGGTCAAGGGCTCAGTCTGTAGTCCTCACAGGTAAGACCTTGCCAGGGGCACACCCCCTCCCACAGGTCAGCAGGGCCAAAGAACCTGGGCCGCAGTAGCAGAGCCTCAGTGTGTCTAGCAAAGCTGTCGCTGTCTCGAGAACATCTCAGCCGCCTCCTCATTGGATTCGGTTGAGCGTTCCTCGAAGAACTCTGTTTATGGAATAGGTCATTTTATGACGAATGAAAATAGCACTTGTCATGACAGGTAGTAAACACAAGGAACTTATTATCCCCAAAGATGGTGTAGGCTGTATATTTAAATAGAAAAATGGATATTTATATAAATGTAAGGAAATCTCCATCTAAATAACAAAGTTTCTGTGCTCAGATAGGAAACTTTGGTCATCTGGGATTCTCTTAGGCAAAACACCTTCCTTTTGATGGAAGTGTTCCTGTAGTCATGGAACATTATGGTCTTATGGGAAATGGCACACTTGTGGCCTAATGGACTGGTGCAAATTGAACATGACCAAAAAAACGTCATATACCTTTTACTGGTGAGGGAAGTTAGATGTCTTATTTTTTCTAATTTAATATGGTGTGAGCATTACCCGAGAAGAGTGATAAAACAATAGCCCTTTGATCACTAGGTTTTATTCAAGTATGGGAGGGAGGATTCAAGTTAGTTTTCCTCTCCATGATGTCATAGGATGAAAAGTTGGGCAACGAAATTATTTTTTTAAGAATGAATCCAAATATGAGAATAATTTCACAAAACTCCATGTATATCCCAAACTTGGTGGAAACATTTGAGTGGCGGGGGCCTTACAGGGTTTGCTGTAAATGTGGCTTTGCTGAGTTGTTTGTGGGGAATGCAACAGCTAGAGACGAGTCGTTGCGTCATCAGGCATTGGGCCAAATGCCCGTAATGCACAGCTTGCAGGTAGCATCATTGTAAGGCAGGGGAGGCTTTGACCGTTTCCGGGATCTTCCCTTTTTGCTCCCCTCAAGCCTATCCTTCATCCAGGCACTTATCCTTCATCATTTGATCACGTGGCCTTTTCCCCACACGTCCACCAACCTTTGATTTAAGTGTCACCTTCCACGTTGCCATTTTCCAGGGCATTTGCATTTTGTTAAGGAGTGCTTTAATGTGAATTTGAATTCTAGTGAGACTGAAAGAGATGAGTTGGTAACGAAATGTCAGATGCCTTGTTTCCACCTGGTCCTTACCCCCATCCAAACTAACTGACTGACATATCCGTGGCAGCTCAGAAAGGCAAACTGTGGTCGCCATAAGTTTCTCTGACCTGAAAATGTTCCTTATGAATGGCAATTCATAGTGCAGAAACTCTGATAATAAGGATAGCTCTCATGTATTAGCAGTCTACAAGTCGTAGGTCATTTGCATACATTATTTTTAATTCTCCTATTAACTCTGCAGTGTAGATGCGCTATTTCTCAGTGGACTAAACTGAGGCATGTGGAGAGTGATTTGTTTGCTAAGGCCCATGCACTAGTTAGCAAGTAGTAGAGCTGGGATTCAAACCCAGACCTGCCTGATCCTAAAACCTGGACGGTTTCCCCTCTCTTGCTACCTGGCCAGAGCACGGACGAGGCTCTACTGCTGCGGAATAGATCCCGCCTACCTGGTAGCTTAGATGTTAGCAACATCTGAATAACTTGGAAGGTTGGGTCCCATGCCTCTTGATCAGAATGACTGTTTCTGTAGGCACAGGGTGGTCCTTGAGTTACAGGCACAAGCCTGAGAGAAGGGTAAAGCAGCAGACTTGCCAGAATTGTTCTACCCACTTAGAAATAGGTAGATGAAATAATATCTTCTAAGCGGAACCGCCTTATAGGACCGCCCCACTTCCAAGTAGGTTAGCGAAAACATATCTCCTCTGTTGGAAAATAACTTGGGAAGGTACACATCAGTATTAGTCAGCTCCAGCTGCTGTAACAAAATACCACAGACTGGGCAGCTTAAACAACAGGAATTTATTCTCTCACATTTCTGGAGGCTGGAAGTCCAATATTAAAGTGCTGGCAGGTCTAGTTTCTCCTGAGACCTCTCTCCTTGGCTTGCAGAGGGCTGCCTCCTCTCTGTCCTCATGTGGCCTTTCCTCTGCGTGTGAGCATCCCTAATGTCTCCCCCTCTTCTTATAAGGACACTAGTCCTACTGGGTTAGGCCCACCCTAACAGCCTCATTGTAACTTAATCACCTCTTTAAAGGCCCCATCTCCAAATACACTCACATTCTGAGGTTATTGGGGTTAGGGCTTCAACATAGGAATTTGGGGAGGAAACAATTCATTCCATAAGAACATCTTACCAAGTTAATTGCAGCATCATATTTATAAGTGAATAACTGGACCCAGTGTAAATGTGCATCAGTTGAGACTAGTTAAGTACATTTCGGTATGTCTGTATGGAGCAGCTGTGAGAAAGACTGCAGCAGAGTGACACGGACCAACACACGTGTGATTTCCAGATAGAGGCTCCTCTGCTAGAACACGCATTCTGTAACAGGGCACGTTAGACATAACCGGCTGTATGGAGAAAGCAGGGTTAATGGGAGACCACTCAGAACGGGCACAACCTTGCAACCAGAGCGTTG
Organism: Equus quagga; assembly: GCF_021613505.1. NCBI lineage: Eukaryota > Metazoa > Chordata > Mammalia > Perissodactyla > Equidae > Equus > Equus quagga. Next base: position 112,862,945 of record NC_060275.1, read on the forward strand.
ACAGAAGTAGTCAACAGTACCTCTGGAGATAACTCAGATAATTCAGCTGTCTGCACTCATTGACACTGGAGACTGCCTGAGGGGATAATAATTTAAAAAAATAGCGTGGGAATGCTGGTTTGGGGGAACCACACAGTACAGATGTGCACCGGAGGGCTTACCCCCTGCTTCAAGCCCAGGACTGTGCAGAGCTGGGTGCCCCTGTCTGTGGAGGTACAGCCACTGTTTTTACATTTTCTTACACTGAAAGGGCTCCACTTTGAGAGCCACTTCCCTTCCAGGTGAAGGTTCCAATTCTACTCTCATAATTCAAAGGTAAGTTCCCCTTGCAGGAAAAATCACATATGAACCAATAAAACTTCCCAGTTATTCTGACATTGTTCCTCTATGCACCAATGGTATGGGAGCCAATTGGTGTCATAGCAACAGGTGTTGTAGCAGACCAAACTTATCAGGTGTGAAAAGCAAGAGGCAGAACAATGTGATATTTGCTTCTAATTATGTAAAAAAGGGGCATTCACATGCTTACACGTGTGCGCTGACTCGCTCTTTCTCACACACACACACACACACACACACACGCATGTCCAGCCAGAAATAATCTATGAATATATGAGAAACTGGTAATAGTTTTTGTCTCTGGGGAGGGTGGGTGGAGTTTGGGACCTGAGGTGAGAGGAAGACACTTTCACTATATATTTAAAAATATTTTTTGCATTTTTTACCATACATAGGACTTTTCAATGAAAAGTTAATCTTTTAAAGTTCACACGCACAGATAGAAGATTAGCTTCGATTCACATACGAGATGCCACTTTTTAAAGCACCTATGGCAGTGAGAACTACTCAGCGATGATGTGGGACTGAAATATGCTGAGCCTTTGTGACCATGTACATTGGTAAAAAAGACTGGAAAATCAGAGAGCTGGGGCATTTCAGGGCAAATTCATCAACATTCAGAGCTTTTATGAAGATGGAGAACTGAATTTCAATGACTAGTATGGGTTAAATATTGTTTGTTGTGATGAATTTTAACCTCCTAGTCTTTCCCCCTTTTTTCCCTGATGTATGTCTTTATCATAGAATGAAAGAGAGAAACACATGCCTTGTGAGATTCAGGTCAGCACCTTAAAGAACCCCAAAGTTAGAAGGGCACTGAGGGACAGGAGGCGGATGGAGCGAGGCCATGGATGCGTGGAGGGAGTGGTAAGAGCAGCTCTGAGCCACACCTTCCCCTCTGCCCTTCTCCTTCCCTGGCTGCTGAGGGTCATGGCCAACCCTCGCCCCCACTGACTCCCTCATTGTCATCTCACCTTCTCTGAGCGTTTGCCCCAAACTTTTAGGACTGGTTATGCCTAACACCAAATTTTGACATCAAGTTAAAAGCCAAGACCCTTTCTCTTTTGCTTTTTGTATTGTCTGAAAAGGGACGTATTGGGTAGACTAGCGAAAGGCATACATGAACAGCCCAGAAGGGAACCTTTGGATTATTGATTCTCAATCACCATCAACTCCCATCTGAAACATTTCCTTTGTGCATATGGAGCTCCTGCCTGGATACCTCCTTCCGGGGCTGTTAAGGTGCTTGGTTTAACTTGGGGCACCCCTGTTAGAACTGCCTTGTGTATATCTGGCTGAAACCTGGCTCCCTGGCACTTCCCACTCGCTGGCTTCATTTTACCCCCTGGGGACCACCCTGAACAAATGTAATGCTTCTTCCATGGGCTAGAACTTCAAAGAGTTGAAGGACTCTCTTCGGCCCCCAGTGAATCTTCCATTCTCACATTTCTACGTGTAAACCAACCCTCCCTCAGCTGGTAACTCTCCTCTTCACAGAAGCTAGGTTTTAAATTCTCTTCCTGAAGTGTGTCTCTTGGAGCCAGACACATCCCCCAGGTGTGGCCTGAGCAGTGCAGAGGAGAACAGATGACCCTCTTCCTCGCTCTTGAACTTGTCCTCAAATGAGACTGACACATGACACTCTTGACTCACGTGGAATTTTTACTTATGCTTCTGATAAGTCATCCATCCCATATTATAGTCTTAGATAAGTCATATCAGTGGAGGTTTCTTTTGACCCAAGTGGCTTTTATGTTTTTGAAGCAAATGAGGAACTTAAATGTATTCCTTTTTAAATTTTGTTGTGTTACATCTGCCCCATTGCAATGGGCTTTTAAGGGATTTTGGGATCGTAATTCAATCATCCAATCATTTGGTTGGCCCTGTACACTTTATGCCACACACAACTTTAATAACCATGCTATCAGTGTCTTCATCTAGTTGTTTAAATGAAACAGCCTCAAACTTTGAATGAGGCAGAGCCCTGAGAGCTCCCCACCCTACAAACCGTATCTAGTTTGCCCTGTTGGCCAGCACTTTCAAGAGATTGTCGTTCGTTCGTTCATACTCTCTCACTGGTGCTCTCTAAGAGTTCACGTTTCTCTGTCTTTTACTCTGTGGGTCCTGACGTGTGCTATGTGCTCATTCTGTCTTTGATGGGGTTCTAGGCCTTTTCCTTCCAACTTTTAATTTTTCCGAATACAGTTTTTGATTACAAATTCATGCCCTAATGAAGCCTCTTGTCTTTTTGTTTTGTTCACATTTAACTAGGCGTCATCTTGTTTTTTTATGTTTTATTTCGTAGCCTATCTGCTGATGCAGCATCACTTTTGTTTCCAGTAAATGAAAGGAAAACATTTCCACCCACTTAGTAGTTAGGCAAAGGGAAGGAAAAAAAGCTTGAGTGCTCAGCAATTCTCTGAAATGAGATAAGTACTTGATGGATTTACATTTTATTCTGCTTCATGTGTTGGTTCGCCTGTCGGCATTTTGTATCTTCAGTAGTTTGGAGATTACTTTTTCAGGTTTTACTCGATGCCTTTTAAGACGAATTTTGATCCTATATAAAGAGAGTTTCCATTAAAACAGAAGGTTCGGATTTTCTTTTTCAGGCATAAAGAGTTACTCTGCCACAGATCATAATGGATTATGTTTAGATTGATATGAGCAAACAAACATTTTAAATTATCCACATGACTATTGGTCAAATCCTGCAAACTACTAGAAAATATGAAAATAATTCAGATTGATTATGATGAATTCTTTCCCGGAAGCCAATAAACTATTGCTGAAATTAAAACAAGCAAGAGGGTTTTATTGCTCAATTTGTACATGGAGGAAAATGATGAAGGACAGGGATCTGCTATTTACAATTATTTTTTGCCACAGCAGGAGAAAGTTTCAAAGTTTTAAAGTGGATTTGATGGATTTTTCTTTCAGTTTTCAGTACTTTGTTCAGAAAAACCAATATTCTGGGCTGAGCAAATAGAAATATCTTCCAAGTATAGGCAGACAATGATAACATATATAAGTACTATGTAGAAATATTTTAACCTAATGTTTTAAGGGGTTAATGGTAGAGTATGAAAGCTATACACTTAAAAAAATTGAAGTGTCATTTATGTACAGAAAAACTCACTCTTTTTAGTTTATAGGGCTGTGAGTTTTGAGAAATGCACACAGCCACTTAATTACCACACGGTCAAGATCTAGAATATGCCAATACCCGCAAAATTCCCCTATGCCTCTTTGTGGTCAGCCCCTCTCCCAACTCCTACTCCCTGACAACCACTCATCTGTTTTGTCTCCCTGTAGTTTTGCCTTTTCCAGAATATTACATAGATGGAATCATACAGAGTGTAACCCTTTGTGTCTAGCTTCTTTCACTTAGTGCAATGCATTTGAGATTCATCTGTGTTGTTGTCTGTTTATCATTTTTCATTGCTGAGTAGGGTCCATTGTATGGGTGTACCTGACTTTATCACTAGAAAAGCATTTGGATTTTTTTTCAGTTTTTTGTGATTATGAATAAAGTCACTATAAGCACTTGCATACAGGTTTTTGTGAGCATAAATTGTTTTTGAAGGTGGATAAATACCTAGGAGTGGGATTGCTGGCTTGTTTGTTAACTTTATAAGAAACTGCCAGGGGCTGGCCCCGTGGCTGAGTGGTTAAGTTCCTGCGCTCCACTTCGGTGGCCTGGGGTTTCGCCGATTTGGATCCTGGGCGTGGACATGGCACCGCTCATCACGCCATGCTGAGGTGGCGTCCCACATGCCACAACTAGAAGGACTCATAACTAAAAATACACAACTATGTGCTGGGGGCTTTGGGGAGAAAAAGGAAAAATAAAAAATGTTTTAAAAAAACACAAACCAAAAAAAAAAAGAAAAAAGAAACTGCCAGACTGTCTGTACCATTGGCATTCCCACCAGCAGTATGTGAGAGTTCCATTGCTCTGCATCTTCATCAGCTCTTGGTTCCTCCCCCTCTAATCCAATAGGTTTGTACTGGTTTCTTATTTGTGTATCATTTTCATTTTCCTAATGATGTATATGATGTCGACAATCTTTTCGTAATCGTATTTGCTGCCCATATATCTCCTTTGGTGAAATTTCTGTTCAAATATTCTGCCTGTTATAAAAATTAGGGTGTTTCTTTACTTATTATTGAGTTCTGATAGTTCTTTGTATGTTTAGGATACAACTCCTTTATCCTACATGTGTTTTGCTAATATTTTCTCCCAGTCTGTGCCTTTTCTTTTTCATTCACTTAGCAGTGTCTTTTTCAAAGCAGAAGTTTTAAATTTTGATGAAGTCCAATTTAATCAGTCTTTGTTTTCCTTCCTTCCTTCCTTCCTTCCTTTCATTCTTTTATTGCAGTAACATTGGGTTATAAATTATATAGCTTTCAGATGTACATCATAATATATTTTGAATTCTGTGTAGATTATATCATGTTCACCACCCAAAAACTAGTTAGAATCCATCACCTCACATGTGTGCCTAATCACTCCTTTTGCCCTCCCCCCTTACCCCTTCCCCTCTGGTAACCACCAATCCAATCTCCATTGCTGTGTGTTTGTTTGTTGTTGTTTTTATCTTCTACTTATGAGTGAGATCATACGGTATTTGACTTTCTCCCTCTGACTTATTTCACTTAGCATAATACCCTCAAGGTCCATCCATGTTGTCACAAATGGCCAGATTTCATCATTTCTTATGGCTGAGTAGTATTCCATTATGTATATATACCACATCTTCTTTATCTATTCATCCCTTGATGGGCACCTAGGTTGCTTCCAAGTCTTGGCTATTGTGTATAACGCTGCAGTGAACACAGGGGTGCATGTATCTTTATGCCTTTGTGTTTTCAAGTCCTTTGGATAAATACCCAGCAGTGGAATAGCTGGATCATATGGTAGACCTATTCTTAATTTTCTGAGGATACTCCATACTGCTTTCCATAGTGGCTGCATCGGTTTGCACTCCCACCAGCAGTGAACAAGTGTTCCCTTCTCTCCACACCCTCTCCAACATTTTTGTTTCTTGTCTTGTTAATTATAGCCATTCTGACCAGAGTGAGGTGACACCTCATTGTAGTTTTGATTTGCATTTCCCTGATAGCTAATGATGTTGAGCATCTTTTCATATGCCTGTTGGCCATCTGTCTATCTTCTTTGGAGAAATCTCTGTTCAGATCTTTTGCTCATTTTTTAATTGGGCTGTTGGTTTTTTTGTTGTTGAGCTGTATGAGTTCTTTGTATATTTTGGATATTAACCCCTTATCTGACATATGGTTTGCAAATATCTCCTCCCAATTGTTAGGTTGTCTTTTCATTTTGTTGATGGTTTCCTTTGCTGTGCAGAAGCTTTTTAGTTTGATGAAGTCCCATTTGTTCATTTTTTCTTTTGTTTCCCTTGCCTGGTCAGACATGGTACTTGAAAATATGCTGCTAAGACCAATGTCAAAGAGTGTAAAATTAGTCTTTTTTTAATGAGTTGTACTTTCATGTCATATCCAGGAAATCTTTGCCAAGGTCACAAAGATTTTTCTTGTATGTTTACTTTTAGAAATTTTATAGTTTCAGGTTTTACATTTAGGTCTATGATCCATTTCAGGTTAAGTTTTGTTTGTGAGTTAAGGTAGAGATTAGGGTTTATTTCTTTGCATGTGGCTACCAAATTTTTCCAGCAGCATTTGTTATTTGGCTATAACAGTTCCTTTGTCTTTCTGTATAAACTTTAGAATCAGCTCATCAGTTTCTACAAAAACATCTGCTGGGATTTTGAAAGGGTTTGCATTAAATCTGTAGTTTGAATGGGGAGAATTGATATCTTAACAACATCGAGTCTTCCAATCCCTGACTGCAGTATGTTTCCCATTTACTTAAGTCTTAAAAAATTTTTTTTAATCAGTGTTTTGTAATTTTTAGCATATAATCTTGCACATATGTTTTTGGATTTATACCTAAGTATTTCATGTTTTGGGGTACTATATTATAAATGGTACCTAAAAAAATTTCAATTTCCAATTTTTTTTATTACTAGTACATGGAAATACAACTGATTTTTTAAAAAGAAAAAACAACTAGAGGAATCTTTTTTTTTTTTTGCAGGCAAAGATTCACCCTGAACTAACATCTGCTGCCAGTCTTCCTCTTTTTTTTTTCCCCCCAAAGCCCCAGTACATAGTTGTATATTCTAGTCATAAGTCCTTCTAGTTCTTCTGTATGAGCTGCCGCAACAGCATGGCAACTGACAGACGGGTGGTATCGTTCTGTGACTGGGAAAGGAACCTAGGCCACCGAAGTGGTGAGAGTGCCAAACTTTAACCACTAGGCCATCAGGGCTGGCTCACAAGTGATGTTTGTGTACTGACCATGACCAAGCTAAGCTCACTTACTGCGTGGTTCTAGTAGCATCTTTATAGATTCTTGGGGATTGTTAATGTACACAATCTTGTTTGCAAATAGGGATAGTTTTGTTTCTTCTTTTCTAATTTGTATGCCTTCGTGTATTTTTTTGCCTTATTGCAAAGGCTAAGACCTCTACTATGATGTTGAATAGAAGTGGTGAAAGAAGACGTCCTTGCCATTTTTCTGTATTAGGGAGAAAGCATTCAATCTTTCACCATCAAGCATTGTTAGCTGTAGAAGAAGAAGAAGGAGAAGGAAGAGAAGGAGGAGGAGAAGAAGAGGATGACGAAGGAGAAAGAGAAGCAGAGGAGGAGTATGGGGAAGAGAAGGGGCAGGGAGAGAGGAGAGGAGAAGGGAAGACCCGTTACTACTAATGCACCAGAACTAATATTAAAACTATATTTCAAGAAAGAAGAATAAACGAAACTATATTCCAAGAAGAAGAAAAACAAAACAATGGAACAGAACATATCTTTAAAACCAGCTTCTAAGAAAACATTCTGGAAATAAGAGCAAACCTAGATCTAAATATTGAAATGATCCAGGATGTGCCTGGGATAATGGCCTGGAGTGATCAACTTGGGTTATAAGATTTTAGGAAAACGATTAGGTTTTAAAGACAAAGAAAAAATTCCTCAGGGTCTCCAGGCAAAAAGATAATATTAATCATTAGGGTAAGAAAATTAGGCTGGCATCGGACTTCTCGAGAGCAACATACGAAGCAAAGTTAACAGTGAGGCAGCGTGTTTAAGAAACTCAAGGAATACAGTACAAACCAAGAATTTTTCATCCAGTGAAGCTGTTCTGTAAGGATCAAGGCTGTGTAAAACTAGTTCTAAATGTGCAAGAACTCAGGGAATATTCTACTCAGGAAGCTTTCCTGGAGTCCTGCTGGAGAGGAGCTTTATCAGGAAATTTTGGCAAAAGGACCGATGGTGGCAATTTGGTAGATTTCAAGAGTTGGAATGTGGGCAGAAAAAATATATAAAAGTCATATGTTCTGATGTAGTTGAGAAAAAGTTGCTAACAAATAGAAAAGAAGAGAGAAAAAGGGGGAAAATGGTGTAAGATCATTGATTTTTGTATAGTTAATAGGAGAGAATCAGAGGGTGCTGTTTAAAACTGAAAAACAAGATAGAATGTTAAGTAAGAAAAAAGGAGAGTAAGAACTCTGTGAAAGGTGTATGTATACATAAAGATAACCACTAGAACAAATATACAGTATCATCCCTTATCAACACCAAAAGAAATTTAAAAAGTGCAAAAGTGGTAATATCATTGAATCTTAAGCCTATATTCGTGCAAAACTTTCCATTTGGGGACAAAGTTCTTTTACTCTGCAGTAGACAGTGGGATGGTGAGCAGACAGGCATGTGCTAGCTCTAAATATTTTTTCTTTACCTCCATTATCTTCAAGAAATTTCCTGTTGACAATTTGAAATCTTTATCAACAAGTTTTTTTCTTAAATTTTGGAGGAACAACTATTTTTTTTTACTAGTACAGTTTCAGAGAGAGCATTTCCCAATTTTTAAAAAATTCTCTCTGATTTAGTCCTGTATCAATGTGATTCCAATGTGGAGCTACTTGTATCAGTTTCAATGCTGTTATGTTTAAAAATTCAACCTGTTTGGAAAATCTTTGATTTAAAGTAGGAATTTTTAGTTCCTAAATGGTAGGGGCCAAATGGCTTAATTTGTTTGCTATGCTTATTTTCTCTCATTTGGTCTCTTAAAAATGTTTGTAGTGTTAGGTGACGTTGTGCAAGGCATTTCATTTCTCACTTTCTCTTATTAAACATATGGAATAAAGATAATAGTATCTGATTTCTCCCTCCTTTTTCATAGATTAGTGAAAAAATTCTGAAAAGCAGACTTTTCATACGAAAGGTGTTATAAGCATTATAGTTGTAATGTATTTTAATTAAGAAATATATTACAATAGAAATTGATAGATTTGATAATTATGATTCAAATCCAATATGATCAGTGCCCTCTAAAATCTATCACATATGCACAGTATCAGTGCTAGGATGGTGTCAAACATAGTGGAAATTTTGCCCTCCAGTGTTTTAAACCTTCAGGAGCCTCTAGTCTTTTTTTTTTATTTATTTTTATTTATTTTTATTTATTTTTTATTTTTTTTTAAAGATTTTATTTTTTCCTTTTTCTCCCCAAAGCCCCCCGGTACATAGTTGTGTATTCTTCGTTGTGGGTTCTTCTAGTTGTGGCATGTGGGACGCTGCCTCAGCGTGGTCTGACAAGCAGTGCCATGTCCGCGCCCAGGATTCGAACCAACGAAACACTGGGCTGCCTGCAGCGGAGCGCGCGAACTTAACCACTCGGCCACGGGGCCAGCCCCGGAGCCTCTAGTCTTTTTTATGGCCATTTTATAAAGATTAACAGATTGATTTTTAGATTTGTAGGTCAATTTATATTATCTGAGGTTATTAGATAATTAAGTCATATTTTTATAATTATATTTTAAGATTGATCCTTGTTTTAATGAAAACTAGTGATTTCTTTGGCCTGATTGCCATTGTTTTTCCAATATTAAACACATACATATGCACAGTGTTTTGAAAGGGATGATGGTGAAATTTTTGATGAATCAATGAATAGTAGATGCAAGGTGCAGAAAATGAAGAATAGACTGCAATAGTTGGAAATACTAGTCTTAACTGTATCTAGTACTTTATTTAAACTTCATTGATCAAATATTTTGTAAAATGGTAAAACATATGGAGGAAAGGGAGAGAGTGGAGCATAATCAGTGAATGGATGTGATTTACCTCCTACTGAAAAAATAATCATTGCAGAATATTTTATTATAATTATCCAAATAAAAAGGAAGGCAGTGAATTTTGGTTATTTTATTAGCTATTACTCTATAGAAATGTAACTTTTTTTTTCAATTATTTTATTGAGGTCATAATGGTTTATAACATTGTGTAATTTCAGGTGCGCATAATTATTTCTCAGTTTCTGTGTAGACTGCTTCATATTTTTACCCGTCACCATACATATGTGCCCCTTTACCCCTCTTACTCACCCCCAACCCCCTTCCCCTATGGTGACCACTAATCTGTTCTCTTTATCCATCTGTTTATCTTTGACATATGAGTGAAACCATGCAGTGTTTGTCTTTCTCTGTTTGGCTTATTTTGCTTAACATTGTACACTCGAGGTCCATCCATACTGTTGCAGATGGGATGATTTTGTCTTTTTTATGGCTGCGTAGTATTCCACTGTAAATATACACATCTTCTTTGTCCATTCATCAGCTGAAGGGCACTTGAGTTGCTTACATGTCTTGGCTACTGTGAATAATGCTGCAATGAGCATAGAGGTGCATGAATCTCTTTGAATTGTTGATTTCAAGTTTTTTTGATAAATATCCAGTGATAAGATAGCTGGATTGTATAGTATTTCTATTTTTAATTTTTTGAGAAATCTCCATACTTTTTTCCATAGTGGTTGCACCGGTTTGCCTTCTCACCAGCAGTGTAAGAGGGTTCCCTTTTCTTCACATCCTCTCCAACTTTTGTTATTTTTTCTCTTGTTAATTATAGCCATTCTGACAGGTGTAAGGTGATATCTCATTGTAGTTTTGATTTGCATTTCCCTAATAATTAGTGATGTTGAACATCTTTTCATGTGCCTGTTGGCCATCTGTATATCTTCTTTGGAGAAATGTCTGTTCATATGCTCTGCCCGTTTTTTGATTGAGTTGTTTGTTTTTTTGTTGTTGAGTTGTATCAGTTCTTTATATATTTTGGAAATTAACCACTTGTCAGACGTATGATTTGCAAATATTTTCTCTTAGTTGGTGAGCTGTCTTTTCGTTTTGTTCATGGTTTCCTTTGCCCTGAAGAAGATTTTTAGTTTGAGGTAGTCCCATTTATTTATTTTTTCTTTTGTTTCCCTTGCCTGAGTAGACATGGTATTTGAAAAGATGCATCTACTACTGATGTCAAAGAGTGTACTGCTTGCATTTTCTTCTAGGAGTTTTATGGTTTCTGGTCTTACATTCAAGTCTTTAATTCATTTTGAGTTAATTTTTGTGCATGGTGTAAGATAATGGTCTATTTTCATTCTTTTGCATGTGGCTGTCCAGTTTTCCCAACACCATTTATTGAAGAGACTTTCCTTTCTCCATTGTGCCTTCTTGGCTTGTTTGTTGAAGATTAACTGTCTATAGACGTGTGGTTTTATTTATGGCTTTCAATTCTATTCCACTGATCTGTATGTCTGTTTTTATGCCAGTACTATGCTGTTTTGATTACTATACCTTTTCGAATATTTTGAAGTCAGGTATTGTGATGCCTCCAGCTTTGTTCTTTTTTCTCAGGATTGCTTTGGCTATTTGGGCTCTTTTGTTGTTCCATATAAATTTTAGGATTCTTTGTTCTATTTTCTTGAAGAATGTCATTGGGATTCTAATTGGGATTGCATAGAATCTGTAGATTGCTTTAGGTAATGTGGATGTTTTAGCTATGTTTATTCTTCCAACCCATGAGCATGGACTATCTTTCCATTTCTTTATATCTTATTCAATTTATTTCAATAATGTCTTATAGTTTTCAATGTATAGGTCTTTCACCTCTTTAGTTAAATTTATTCCTAGATATTTTATTCTTTTTGTTGCGATTGTAAATGGTATTGTGTTCTTGCCTTCTCTTTCTGCTAGTTTGTTATAGAAATGTGACTGATTTTTGTAAATGATTTTGTACCCTACAACTTTGCTGTAGTTGTTGATTATTTCTGATAGTTTTCTGATGTGTTCTTTAGGGTTTTATTTATATACAATCATGTCATCCTCAAACAGTGAGGGTTTCAATTCTTCCTTTCCTTTTGGATATCTTTTATTTCTTTTTTCTTACCTAATTGCTCTGGCCAAAACCTCCAGTACTGTGTTGAATAGCAGCGATGAGAGTGGGCACCCTTGTCTTGTTCCTCTTCTCACAGGGGTGGCTTTTAGTTTTTCACTGTTAACATGATTTTGGCTGTGGGTTTATTCTATATGGCATATATTATGTTGAGGAACTTTCCTCCTATACCCATGTCATTGAGAGTTTTTATCATAAATGGATGTTGGATCTTGTCAAATGCATTCTCTGTGTCATTGAGATGATCATGTGATTTTTATTGCTCATTTTGTTAATGTGGTGTATCACATTGATTGATTTGTTGATGTTTAACCATCCCTTCATCCCTAGTATAAATTCCACTTGATCATGATCTATGATCCTTTCAACATATTGGTTTGCCAATATTTTGTTGAGGAGTTTTGCATCTATGTTCATCAGCAATATTGGCCTATAATTTTCCTTCTTTGTGTTGTCCTTGCCTGGTTTTGGTATCAGGGCAGTGTTGGCCTCATACAATGATAAGGAAGCATTGTTTCCTTCAATGTTTTGGAATAGTTTGAGAAGGATAGGTACTAAATCTTCTTTGAATGTTTGGTAGAATTCTCCAGAGAAACCATTTGGTCCTGGACTTTCGTTTTTTGGGAGGTTTTGATTACTGTTTCAATATCTTTACTTGTGATTGGTCTATTCAGAGTCTCTGCTTTTTCTTGATTGAGTTTCGAGAGGTTATATGCGTCTAAGAATTTATCCATTTCTTCTAGGTTATCCAATTTGTTGACATATAGTTTTTCACAGTATTCTCTTATAATCCTTTGTGTTTCTGCAGTATCCATTGTAATTTCTCCTCTTTCATTTTTAATTTTATTTATTTGAGTCTTCTCTCTGTTTTTCTTAGTGAGTCTGGCTAAGTGTTGTTCAATTTTGTTTATCTTCTCAGAGAAAAAGCTCTTAGTTTCATTGATCCTTTCTATTGCTTTTTGAGTCTCTATATCATTTATTTCTGCTCTAAATTTTATTATTTCCCTCCTTCTGCTGACTTTGGGCTTTGTTCTTCTTTTTCTAGTTCCATTAAGTGTTGTTTAACATTACTTATTTGTGATTTTTCTTGTTTGTTGAGGTGAACCTATATTGCTATGAATTTCCCTCTTAGAACCACTTTTGCTGCATCCCTTGAGTCGGTATGTTGTATTTTCGTTTTCATTTGTCTCCAGGTATTTTTTAATTTCTCCTTTGATTTATTCATTGATCCAATTGTTGTTCAGTAGCCTGTTGTTGAGTCTCCACATATTTGTGGCTTTCCCAGCTTTTTTCTTGCAGTTGATTTCTAGTTTCATAGCATTGTGGTCAGAAAAGATGCTTGATGTGATTTCAACCTTCTTAAATTTATTGAGGCTTACCTTGTTTCCCAAAAAAGGGTCTATCTTTGAGATATTCCATGTGCACTTGAGAAGAATGTGTATTCTGCTATTTTTGGATGGAATGTTCTATGTATATCTAGTAAGTCCATCTGGTCTAGTGTTTTGTTTAATTCCACTATTTCCTTGTTGACTTTCTTTCTGGGTGATTTACCCATTGATGTAAGTGGGGTGTTGAGGTCCCCTAATATTATTGTGTTGCTGTTAATTTCTCCCTTTAGGTCTGTTAATAGTTGCTTTCCACACTTCAGTGCTCCTGTGTATATATATTCATAAGTGTTATGTCCTCTTGTGGGAAGTCCCTTTTATCTTTGTCTCTCTTTGCCCCTCTTTGTCTCTCATTATATTTTTTATCTTGAAGTCTGCTTTGTCTAATATAAGTATGGCAATACCTGCTTTCTTTTGTTTGCCATTTTCTTGGAGTATCATCTTTCGTCCCTTCACTCTGAGCCTGTGTTTGTCTTTAGAGCTGAGATGTGTTTCCTGGAGGCAGCATATTGTTGGTCTTGTTTTTTAATTCATCCTGCTACTCTATGTCTTTTGATTTGAGAATTTGATCCACTTACCATTAGAGTGATTATTGATATATGAGGGCTTAATGCTGCCATTTTATCTGTTGTATTCCAGTTGTTCTGTATTTCCATCATTTCTCTTCCCTTGTATTTCCGACTGCCATTTCAGTTTGGTGGTTTTCTGTGGTGGTTTTCTCAGTTTTGTCTTTATTTATGAATTATGGCTCTAGTCTGATTTTTTGTTTATGGGTCACTGTGGGGTTTGTATAAAAGATCTTGTAGATGAGATAGTCCATTTTCTGATAGCCTCTTATCTCCATTAGCCTAAACAAGTTCCATCCCTTCCCTCTTCCCCTTCTGAGTTATTGGTTGTCCCAAATTATCCTATTTTGTTTGTGAGTTTGTGAATAAATTGAAGTGTTCATAGTTATTTTTGATGCTTTAATTCCCCTTATATTTTATGTTATAATTAATTTTTTGTTAACCTGTTTTGCTAGAGAGCTGCAGTTTTCTGATTTTGTCTGTCTATTTATCTCCTTGCTCAAAGCTTTATAGACCTTTGCCTTTTTGTTTCGGGTATGAAGGCTTCCTTTATCATTTCTTGTGGAGGAGGTCTAGTGGCGGTGAACTCCCTCAGCTTTTGTTTATTTGGGAAAGTTTTTATTTCTCCATCATGTCTGAAGGATAGTGTCACTGGATACAGTATTCTTGGCTGAAAGTTTTTGTTTTTCAGTATTTTGAATAAATCATTCTGTTCTCTCCTAGCCTATAAGGTTTATACTCAGAAATCTGCTGAAAGCCTGATAGGGGTTCCTTTGTAGATTATTCTCTTCTGTCTTGCTGACCTTAATATTTTTCCTTATCATTGACTTGTGCCAGTTTTACTATTATATGCCTTAGAGAAGGCCTTTTTGCATTGACGTAATTAGGAGGTCTATTGGCTTTATGTATTTGTAAGTTCAGTTCCTTCCTCAGGTTTGGGAAGTTCTCAGCTATTATTTCTTTGAACAAGCTCTCTGCTCCTTTCTCCCTCACTTATCCCTCTGGTATACTTATAATCCTTATGTTGCTTTTCCTAATTGAGTGGGATATTTCTCGAAGAATTTCTTCATTTAAAAAAATCTTAGTTCTCTCTCCTCCTCCACCTGAAGGATTTCTATGTTTTTATCCTCTAAATCACTAGTTTTGTCCTCCACAATGTCAGCTCTATTTTTTAAGGATTCTAGGTTATTTTTTGTTCTCAATTGTGTTCTTCATCTCCAGCATTTCTTTTTTTAGAGTTTCAATGTCTTTCGTGAAGTATTCCTTCTGCACATTAATTTTATTCATGAGCTCATTGAACTGTCTTTCTGAGTTTTCTTGTAACTTGTTGAGTTTCTTTATGACAGCTATTTTGAATTCTCTGTCATTTAGATTGTAAATTTCTGTAACTTCAAAGTTGCTTTCTGGAGACTTGTCATTTTCCTTCTGCTCTGAATTGTTATTGAAGTTTTTCATGGTGTTTGATGAACTAATCCTTTGCTGGCACATTTGTGGTTGTATCCATTCAGAGATTCCACCTGCTATCACTGTGGGGAAGCAGGAGCTGTGTTTCTGATCTCACCCCATATGCTTGAAGTTGTGCAGGTACGATGGGTACTCCCAGAGGCCAGGATAGCCTTTGCACATGTGCTGGGTTGCTCCCGCCTCCATTTATGATCATGCCAGGATGCATTCCTACTGGTGGGGCCACTGTGGCACACTGGGCACTCCCACAGGCTCGGAAAGCATTTGCATGTGCACAGGGTTGCCACCACCTCTTCTTACAGTTGCACCAAGGCACATTCCCTCTGGCAGGGCTGTGGTGGCATGATGTGTGCCCCTGTCGGCCAGGATAGCATTTGCCCACTGTCCTGGCTGTCCCTGCCTCCTCTTAGTGTAGCACTGGCTGCTGTGAGAGGACCCATGACCTGGCTTGCTGCTCTTGGAGAGGATAGGGGAGCACTCACCTGTCTCCACTGCTTCTCAGGAACCCAGTCCATCCACTTTCAAATGTATAGCTGTGTAGGTTTCTCAGGCATCCTGTTGTGCTGTGTGGGTATCCTCCATTGGTCAATGAATGTCTGTTTAGTTGTACTTCAGAGGGAAAGAGACAGGGAACAGCTCACTCCTCCATGTTGCTGACATCGCTCCTCAGAAATGTAACTTTGATGTAACATATTTTTACAACACTATATGACATAGAAAAGCAATGATAAAAGTTATTTCTCTATTTAAGGAAAATAGAGGTGACAGAGCAAAATATCTTTTTTAGTGTTTTCCTTTTTATCTTAATTGCTATGACTTTTTATATAATTTTGGACATAATCAGATTTTCACATATCTTAGTATTTTATCTGATGCTTTTTCTTTTACAAGGAACTTGTACTTTATTGTTAAAACATTGATTCTTTTTTAAAAAAAAGTTTAAATGTACAATTCAGTAGTTTTTAGTAAATTTAAAAAGTTGTTCAATCATTACCACATCTAATGTCAGAACATTTTCTACACCCTAGAAATAAACCCTGTACCCACTAGTAGTAACCTCCATCCTTCACTTCCCCAGCCCTTGGAAACCACTGATCTATTCTCTGTCCCTATGGATTTGTCTATTGAAATTTCATGTATGTGGAATTATTCAATATGTGGCCTTTTGTGCCTGGTTTCTTTCACTCAGTGTAATGTCTTCAAGATTCATCCACGTTATAGCATATATCAGAATTTCATTCCTTTTTATGGTAGAATAATATTCCCCTGTGTGGATATGTCAGATTTTGTTATCCAATAGTCAGTTGATGGATATTTGTGTTGTTTCCACTTTTTGGCTATTATGAATAATGCTGCTATGGACATTCATGTACAAGTTTTTGTGAGACTGTATGTTTTCAATTCTCTTTCTGGGTCACATGGTAATTCTATGCTTAAATTTTTGAGGAACTGTCAAACTGTATTCCCAAGTGGCTGTCCCATTTTACATTCTCACTACTGATGTATGAGAGTTTCAGTTTCTTTACATCCTCACCAACACTTGTTATTGTCCATATTTTTAATTATAGCCATCCTAATGGGTACAAAGTTGTATCACATTGTGGTATTGATTTGCATTTCTCTAATAATGAATGATGTTGAATATTTTTTCATGTGCTTATTGGCCACTTATATGTAGTCTTTGGAGAAATATCTAATCAAATCCTTTGCCCATTTAACAAATTGGGTTATTTATCTTTTTATTGTTGAGTTGTAAGAATTCTTTAAATATTCTGGATAGTAGCCTTTTATCAGAAATATGGTTTGTAAATATTTTCTTCCATTCTGTGGATTGCCTTTTCACTTTATTGACAGTGTCCTTTGAAGCACAAACGTTTTTAGTTTTGATGAAATCGAATTTACTTTCGTTGCTTCTGCTTTTGGTGTTATATCTAAGATACCGTTGCCTAATTCATGGTCATGAATATTTACTTCTATGTTTCCTTCTAAAAGTTTAATAGCTTTAGCTCTTACGTTTGGGTCTTTGATCCATTTGAAGTTAATTTTTGTATTTGGTGTAGGTAGCGTTGCAACTTCATTCTTTTGTATGTGGATATCCAGTTGTCTCAGCAGCAATTGTGGACCATTCTTTCTTCTGTGAATTGTCATGGCACCCTCGTCAAAACTCAGTTGACTGTTAATGGATGGTTTAATTTTGGGACTCTGAATTCTATTTTATTGTTCTATAAGTCTGTTCTTATACCAGTATCACACAGTAGTTATTGCTGTAGCTTTTTACAGTAAGTTCTGAAAGAAAGAAGTGAGAATCCTCCAACTTTCTTCTTTTTCAAGACTGTCTTGACTAATCAGGGTCCCTTGAATTTCTACATGAATTTTAGGATCAGTGTGTCAATTTTTGAAAAAAAAATGTGAGGTGGGATATATTGCATTGAATCTGAAGACCAGTTTGTGGAATATTGCCATCTTAACAATATTAAGTTCTCCTCCATGAAAATGGGATATCATTCCGTTTATTTAGATCTTTAATTTCTTTCAACGTTTTGTAGTTTTCTGCATTCTAATCTTGCACTTCTTTTGTTAAATGTATTCCTAAGTATTTTATTCTTTTCTATGCTATTGTAAATGGACTTGTTTCCTTATTTTCATTTTCAGATTGTTGATTGCTAGTATATAGAAATGCATCTGATTGTTGTATATTTGATCTTGTACCTTGCAATCTTCTGATCACGTCTGTTGGCTCTGATAGTATATTTGTATATCTCAGGATTTCCTTTGCACAAAATCATATTATATAATCTGGATACTTTTATTTCTTTTTCTTGTCTAACTGACCTTGCTAAAACCTCCAGTACAATGGTGAATAGAAGTGGTGAGAGTGGACATCCTTGTCTTGTTCCTCATCTTAGGGGGAAAGCTTTCAGTCTTTCAGCAGTAAGTATGATGTTGTCTGTGGGATGTTTTTAGTAGGTACCCTTTCTTTATCCAGATGAGAAAGTTTCCTTCTATTCCTAGTTTATTGAGTGTTGCTATGATGAAAATGTGTTAGATTTTGTCAAATGCTTTTTCTATCTCTATTGAGATGATCATGTGGTCTTTGTTTTTAATTCTATTAGTTTGTGTATTACATTAATTGATTTTCATATACTGGATCAACCTTGTATTCCTAGTATAAATTCCATTTGGTTATGGTGATTACTTTTTTTTATATGTTACCAGTTCAATTTGGTAGTGTTTTGTTGAGGATTTTAATGTCTACAGTTGTAAGGGATATTAGTCTGTAATTTTCTTTTCTTGTGATATCTTTGTCTGCTTTTGATATCAGGACAATACTGGACTCATAGGATGAGTTGGGAAAATGTTACTGGTTCTGCCATTTTTTGGTCAGGTTTGTGAAGGATTGTGTTAATTCTTCTTTAAAAATTTGGTAGAATTCACCAGTGAAGCCGTCTGGTTATCTGATGCTTTTGAAGAAAAAATCTGTATTTAGTTTTACATACATCAAGGAGCAATGTATTAATAGTTTGTGTCATAGTTTGGTTATCACCTTAATAGTCTGCTTATTTAAATATCTGTCTCCCCAAATAAATTGTTAAAAATTAGATCCATTAATAATTGTCTAGTTGTAAATTTACAGCTTAGTTAGACCAAAGAGTTATGTTTGATGAGCTCAGTTCTCTTTTAACTGATTAAAATTATTAATTGAACACGTCTATTTACTTAGTAGACATTTATTGCACATCTATTATGTATTGGATTTAGAAGAGAAATTGTGACATGAGGATAATGCTCTTATTTGCTGCTGTTGGAGAGACTTCAGTTGTAGTGTACATAGTCAGTTGTACACTGGTTAAAGTGGAAGTTTCTGATCACCCAAAATAATAGTTCATTTGATAATGAATTTTTTTTTTTGGTGAGGAAGATTGGCTATAAGCTAACATCCACTACCCATCTTCCTCTTTTTCTTGAGAAAGAGTGGCCCTGAGCTAACATCTGTGTCCATCTTCCTTTATTTTGTATGTGGGATACCACCACAGCATGGCTTGATGAGTGGTTTGTAGGTCCACATCTGGGATCTGAACCCATGAACCCTGGGCAGCTGAAGTGGAGTATTCAAACTTAACCACTATGCCACTGGGCTGGCCCTGATAATGAATTTTTTAACTGTGATTTTAATTTGTCCAACTCTTAATCTTGTTATTGGGCATTTAATTATTTATTACTTTTAGAAAACCTGGCCGCTGATTTCCACTTGATAGTCTCTCTGTTTGCCAAAATCTAAGGCAAAGATTACTTAAAATTTCTGTTCTTTATGAACCTGTTATATCCAACATTTTGTTTGTTTAATATTAATTTATATTATTAATTATGATTTAACAAAGGTGATTTGACCTCAGGACTTTAATTAATAAACATTTACTTTTAAGAGAATTGCTGGGGCCGGCCCTGTGACCGAGTGGTTGAGTTTGCGCACTCCACTTTGGTGGCCCAGGGTTTTGCTGGTTCGGATCCTGGGCACAGACATAGCACCACTCAACAGGCCATGCTGAGGTGGTGTCCCACATGGCACAACTAGGAGGACCTGCAACTAGAATACACAATTGGTACTGGGGAGCTTTGGGGAGAAGAAGAAGAAAAATAGATTGGCAACAGATGTTAGCTCAGTTGCTAATCTTTAAAAAGAAAAAAAAAGAGAATTGCTATCACCATGGATCAAGGCAGATGAACATGAATATGAGATCTGAAGAAAACTTGCTAATTTCTAATTTGATAATTTCTTATAGCTCACCTTACTGTTGTCTCTCCTTTAAACAAAACCAGCTATAAAGAGAGTATTCTTAGGTGAATAAAAACATGTCCTTTCACATACTTTTAAAAAGTCAACTAATCCCTAAAAAGTTTAATTTTGATAAGCCCCAGTTCAGAGAATTCCAAAGAATTCCTCAGTTGGAAGGATATTCTTAGTGGTGGAAAGAAAGGAAATGATGCTATTGCAAAGCAAATGAAAGTCTCAAAGTGAAAAATCTGTAGCAAGATAAGTCGTCAATCACTCTTCAAGGTCTAATTCTTCCTATTGAATTTTCTTCTTCTGGCCTGGTGACACATTCAGTGAAAGATTATGATTTTATATAATTAATTCCATGACTATAAGTACTGAAAAAAGAGAGGTTATTAAAACTCCGGAGACTTCTGATTTCTAGTAAAACCATTAAGAAGGAACTAATGTGATAATAAAATGAAAAGCAATTCAAAACTTATCAGCCTAATAAAGAATATTACCAAATATCTTAGCATAATAAAAATCTCTGAAAATGAAACAAAGGGAAAAAAAACCCCTCACCAGCACAGATTAACAATCTGTTATGATGGGTTTTGGCCCTCATTAAATCAGCCATGATATCTTGAAGAGGATATTTAATTACCGGGTGATTTGTAATCAGATTCATGAGAGAGTTATAGGGGGAATTGTAAGCATCTTGACATCAACATTACACACACAAAGTCTGGCCACAAACATTGTCCTTTGCTACTCACCTATTTTTCCTGTGTTCCAGTTAGAAGCTATCCTTTCCTCTGCAAGGCAGTGAGTTACATGGACCTTGCATTGGAATAACACCATTCTGCCAGGAAGCACAAAGTATTTCATCTATATGAGGGGAGATTGATGTCAAGAAATGCTTTGTGGCAGGTGGCAATATGTACAGGTCTCCCACCCTCCATTTTTACAGTCCTGAAGGGAAGAGAGGATTAAGTGTTCAACCCTGGACTCTAATTCCTTACTATAGAAGAAAGGCTGGCTTTCCCCTGAATGGACTTGGGCCCATTCTATCTTGTTTCCACACTAGGATTATAGAGCACACAGAGCTTACATTTCACAACCACCAGAAAGCATACGACGAGCCATTGAACAAAATTCAAGTAGTCAGAATCACAGAAATGCCAGGTGCTGTCTCCTGCTCCACATGCCTGCTCGCACCTTAGCATCCCTTACACAGATTCCTCTTCAGCACCCTTCCATTCCTGTTTTGCTTCCTTCTACCTCACTCCCTTTCTTCAGGGCTTTACTCCTCCCAGTAACCTTCAGATACTTGGATGTCCAATAGAGTCTTAGAAATGTCATTGTTTTGAACTTCTCACTCCATAAAAACCATGCTTATAAAAGGTGAGTTCTCCCTTAATAATCTCCACTAATTATAACATTGGAATGAACTTTAAGAAAATTTAATCCAACTCCTCGTGTTAGATGAGAGATAACTGAGAAAGTGTCATGCCCCGGGTCATAAAAAAGTGGCTGGACTAGAATGGCAACTCTGGTGTCCTTGGACCTTGCTAAATGCCTGATAAGTTAATTCATACTAGGCTGGTAGTAGCCAGTGCTGGTGTGTTGTCGTCTGTAAAATGTTTTGCAGAGGTATATAAAGCCATCGGATGAATCAGCATGATGCATCTTCTTGGAGGATCAATTCAACTAGAACTGTTATTGGAAAAAAATGAAGTACTGTGCTGATTAAGCTATTGTCGCTCAGCCCCCCTTCTGTGTTCAGTGTTGTGATGTTGGGCTGAGACTGCAAACATACTTCTGCTTTACCAGCTGTTCTCTTTTATGCTCTGCCAAGAGGAGATGCTAGAGGGTAGCTGCTGGGCTGGAGGAGGAAGAAGGGACCTACTTCTTGTTTGTTTCCTGTTACTGACCACCTAGTGACAGTTCCTTACCTTGCAGGATCAGATGTTCCAGCAGCAATGGTTGTTTTCAGTTGGCAGTTTTTCCCACATGCCTAGAACCAGTCTCATTGGTCTCTTTAGACACATCCACACTGGCCGCTCATGTCTTCTCAGAGACCTCTGTCCCCTGTGGGGCTCCTCCTCTCTGCTTCTACAGTTTGAAGATCCCATCCTCTTCCCTTTGCTCCCCAGTCCTGGTGTGTTAGTTGCCTTCTGCATTACCATCTCTGTGAATCTCAGTGTCACCCATTTGCATTCTTTAGGTCACCAACGCTTGGTTATCAATTTTTTATGTTCAATTCTCCATTAAAATAATGGGTGTGGTTTGTGTTTCCTAACCAGACTCCGAATGATACAAGTACTTTAATCAATATTTACTATATTAAAATAATCATAAATATCCATGGAGTAGAATGCAAAATTTATTTCCATTTAAAAGATAAAACAGAAACTTCTTCAAAGGACTTTCACAACTCTTCAGAAATACCTCCTGCATTCTCTTCTGGGCACTTGCGTTGTCTTCTGTAAGGGGTAACTCACTGGGGAAGTTTGAGAAGCATAGGCTTAATGGATTATTCCTGAGAGCATATTAAAGCCAGGAGGGGGACTTCCAGAGATGAAGGCCTTCATTTAAAGAGATGGAGATGGCACTTTGGTTGGGAGGATGAGTTTTAGCAGCTCTCCACAAATTTTGCCTATGAACAAGTCAGTTGTATCTTCAGAGATTAAAAGTACGTGACTTTAAATGATGCTATGCAAGTAATCATCAGAAAATGGCAATGGATTGGTATCAGAATCACAGTTTTCCTGAGCTGTATAAAATTCTCATAGAAAGTTCCAGCTCAAGGTGTCTTGCCTACCCCATATGGACTGGGTAGTTCATGCGTGAATCAGAGCTTTAACCAGCCCTTGGAGATGGCATAAGTCACAACTTCTGATTTGAGCCAGAAGTCAACTAGCAGCTGTGGCTTGTTCTGTTCACTGATCAGTGAAGCTTCTGTTTCACATTGGAATACCCGTGCATATGCTTGGCAGGCTGATGGAGTCTTGTTTGCAACTCCCAGAGAAGACATAACCACGGAGCATTATCCTTCTTGAGTAGGCTCCCAATGTTCTTCTCGAAGTAAATAAGGCAAGACAACAGGAAGAGACAAAACTCATTTCTGAGAGTGTATCAAACATTAAAGTGTTCATAATGCAGTTTAGTATCGGGAGATAAATCAGTCTTGCATTTCTAAAGTCATAAACACAATGGTAACTAGATATAAACAGCTACATAGCCTCCTCGTATTCCAGAGAGAAAACCAGGGTGTGGAAATTAAGCTGTGGCCAAAAGGAAAGAAGTCTCCAGTAGTAGTTGAGTAAGATATGTGGAATAGGTTGGAATCCATGAGATTGCACAGGTAAGTTTGGATCAGGCCCATGGAGGTTATGGAATCTAGGTGTAGCTTTCTTTTATTGTTAAATGAGTAAAATTGTATTAATATGAATGACAAGATAGTCTTTATGGGAAAAGAATTCCTCAAAGGGCAACCTCAGTATTGTGTAGAAGAGAAGAAGACTAACCCCATACCTTTGCTTGATTAATGGTCAGAAGCAGAGAGCAGAGAGAATCTGTGATAGGAGAATTATCTATATGAAACATCAAGTCTTTTCATACTAGCTAGCAGATGCCTCCCTAAGTGGCAGAAGTGTACAATATGAAACTAGCATGCTAGAGTTGGCTCTATAACACAGAAATACCTCTCTCTAGGTACAGGTCATTCTTTGGACTCGCTAGTTCACATCCTCTGAAATAGCCAAGCTTAGAGTGAACTCACCTGAGAAACAAAAATTAGACACAGTATGGAATAAAATCACTAACTGAATTATATTTTTAGAAGTGGAAGCCATTTTCCCCAGAAGTATATTTTAAGGTACACTGGTTCCATGAGATGCTCCTGAGAAGTGCTGCAGTGAAGACACCTGTTTAACTTTTTGTCCATCTCTTTTCAACTTTGTTGGAACACACAATTCTTTTTTCACACAGCATCTCTTGAAATCCAGTGGAACTTGCATTTTGAAGGTCAATCTGGGAAATGGGCTAAGGAGTTCTCACGCGTATAGAAACAGATGAAGACTGGTGTCTTCTTTTTGGGTGTAGTCTTTTGGAAAGTTTACTGGAGCTTATTCTTAGTATGTCGTTCTAAAAAAAATGAGTGTGATAATCATGAGGACTGGTCACTATTATTTTGGTGCTCTGCTTTCCACACACATGGTAAGATAGGACTTCCCCAACTTCTTGAAGTTAGGCATGGCCATGTGACTTGACTTGGTTAATAAAATGTAGAGAGAAGTCTTTAAGATCTAGTGCACCGATTGCTACATTCATTTCTTCCTGTCATAATAGTTCCAGATGGTGGAATGTTTGTCAGACCATATCCCTTAGTGAAGATGACATGGAGGAGAGCCTACTCCTTGCCCCCACCAGCTGATGCCTAATGGACGTATAACATGAGAGAAAAACAATTATTTATTTTTTCTAGCCATGGAAATTGTGGGGTTGTTTCTTACTGTAGCATAATTTAGCTTATTCTTACTGATACAGACATTGATACCAGGAGTGGGGTATGAACAGCAAGAAAGTTATAATTTGTCGTTGGCTTGAACAACAAGTTGTACGAAGTGAAGAAACTGTTATAAAGTCTAAAAAGATGACAATCCATGTTATGCTGTGGCAAAAAATTTGGTTGAACTGTTGCCCACGGTAACTTGGAAGGCAGATTATATGCCTAATGAATTTGTAGCTCTAGAAACAGAGACAGGAAAACAGAATATTAGTAATCTGTGTTGGTTTCTGTTGGCTGCGTTTGACAAGGTATTACAAGAGACAAGGTCAGGAAAGAATTAGCTGGATTCTAATCAGGAGTTAATGGGAAATTTGAGGCTTTGTAATGTTGGAAAGGCTGACTGATTTTAGTTCCAAACAGCAGAAGATAAAATTGAGAGAGCCTTTTGGTAATAAAAAGAATGTTAGATCTGAGTCTTGCAGCAAAGGGCATGACCTCTTTACCTACTGTTAAAAACCATTCAATTGATTATATTTCCTTGGCTATGACACCATTGTTAAAAGCTTTGATACACTAAGACGTATCAGAGCAAAGATCCAAATAAGATATGTCTTGAAGGCAACTGTGGGTGTGACTGTTGGCAGATGGAGTTTTCTGGAATTAAATAGATAAAAGGCTATGTTGTTGCAACAGGTGTACTTCCAGCAGAATCACCAGGTTGAACTAAAGGAGTCTGTAACTATTAAGGACTTAAGATGACCCTTGGGCCCCAGACATTTAGGTCAGAGAGTGGGCTTAGAAAGCTGTGTAGCCCTCAAGCAGAGTATATTCCCTGATGCCTACTTTAGAAGTGTCGAAGAGCACATCATGAAAGGAAGCCAGGGCCACGGAGGATTATGGATGATGAGGCTTCTCAGAGAGAGCGTATTTAGGGACTAATATCCACTATACCCAGGGTAGACCTCATGGTATTTGTCCAGGGGATTTCAGATTTGCTAAAGACCAGTGTCTGCTGGATATCTCCTATTTTCCCTCTTTCCAAACAGGAATATTTGTTGGAATTGTCTGTACCATGTTTCATCTTTGTAAATTAGGTGTCTGTGGGGGAGATAACTTTCTTTTTATTTCATAAGTCTCCAGAACAAGAAGAGCCACATCCAGGCCCAATTTAGTCATTGAGTATCACCTCCTGCTATGGACTGAATTGTGTACCCCCCCCCCCCCCCAAATGTTGAAGCCTTAACTCCTAATGAGACTATACTTGGAGACAGGGCCTTTAACGAGGTGATTAAGATTAAGTGAGGTCGTAAGGGTGGGGCCTTAATCCAATAGGATAGACCTCAGGAGAAACCAATCCTGCTGATACCTTGATCTTGGACTTCTAGCCACCAAAACTGTGCAAAATAAACTTCTGTTGTTCAAGCCACCCAGTGTGTGGTATTTTGTTATGGGAGCCCAGGCAGAATAATACACCTCCTGATGAAGACACTTCCCTGCATCGCCCAGAGGTACTTGGTCTATGACTGGGTCGGACTTTGAGTCGTCTCTCTTGGGGAGGGAATAAGTGAATTTTGTTGAAGGGAAGAAAACTGAGCTATTTGGAGACTAGAGAGGTAGATTGCAGTTATCATTAGGACTCCTCAGCTATTGGGCTTCTACTTCCATGACCCTTTGAAGATAGGCATGGTCATGTGGCTCACTTGGCCAATGGAATGTGAGCAGAAGTGACAGGTGTTTCATCTAGGCAGAATCCCTTAAGAGCTGATGCACAATTTGCCATCTCCGCTTCCCTCTGCCACAGCGTCTGTGATGTTCCAGATGGTAGAGTTCCTGTCAGCCTGTGTCCCTGAATGCAGATGACATGGAGCAGAGTCCTAGCCAATCTGCAATAGTCATGAACATGGGTGAGAAATAATGTTTACAGCTATTGAGATTTTTGGGACTGTTTATTATTGTGGCATTAACTAGTCTATCTCGACTGATCTAATCAATAATAAGGGTAGAAAAAATTTCTAAAATTCCCATAGAATTTGATTGCATAATTATGATTAGTTCAATATCTTATAGTTTGTCCTTCATTAGATTAGTAGAGCTGATATCAGAGGTTGCCCATCTATCGCTGAGCTGTCCTTTGTATTCAAAGGTGATGCTATTGAATCACTGTCAGAAGAACATGTTCTGAGTTAATTTGTCAGTAGTGGTAATGGATTCTCTTTAAACCGTTCACTCTTCTCCACTCAGCTGCCTCTAGTAAGGCAAGGGTGATATGTAATCATTGATCAGAGCAAGCCTGGGCCTCAAACCCACAATGTCAATTCCATTCACTTTGTGCTGCAACAAATGGGCATGGAGAGTTGACAGAAGGAGGCAGAGTCATCAATGAATCTTCAGATCATGTTTAGCTGAAACGTGAACCACAAACCAGGAACAAGGAATGGCAGCCCACACATTGCACACATTTATGAAATCAGGGTATTGTGCTGAGGAACACCTGTTGTAGACCTCTTTGAATAATGAGATTTACAAGGAACTTTTGCCACATACAATTCCAATAAGTCATTGATAAAACTCTAAGAGTGTAGTCTGGTATGTTTTTCTAATAGGGAGTTAAGTCTAGCTTAAAACACTCTACAGACTAGAATGCATCGCTGTCTGTTGTATGGTTGGAGGTTTGTTCTCTAACAACACTTCAGAAAACACAGAACCTCAAGGGTGTGTGTGCACATGTCTGTGTGTGTGTGTGTGTGAGAGAGAGAGAGAGAGAGAGAGAGAGAGATTGGTTGGAATCTTGAAGAGGGAATTCTTGGGAGGATTACTTACGAAGGAGCAGGTGGAATTTTAGTCTAAATCAAAGTATTGTCCCTCTCTTCTGCCACATTTGCTTACATAGTCATTTGTGCTGTGTGGCCCTTCCTCTCTTGCCCACAAGTGATTGCCCAAGGGGCTCTTGACCCAAATGGGGCCTTTCCCTAGGCTTTTTGACCTAGGGCCTGGGCTGTTGAGCCAGTCTCCTTCTAGTGGAAGAAGTTGTAAGAGACGAAGCTTGGAGTTGTTGACAGAGTGGCCTTGCCCCTCTGGAAAGGCTGTGGTGAGAGAGGGAAGAATAAAGCAGGTGTGTAGAGTGGAATGGACCGAGACAAAGAAAGAGGCCTGGCACTGTTCGAGGGCCTGGCTTCATTTGGTCCTGTCCTTGAGTAAGACAATCCAGCATCCTTGTGTATTCATTTTCTGTGGCTGCCATGACAAAGTGCCACAAACTGGGCTTTAAACAGCAGATATTCTCTCAAATTTCTGGAGGCCAGAAGGCCAGGATCAAGGTGTTTGCTGGTCCACCTGAGGTGTTGGTTCCTCCTGAGGGCTCTGAGAGGGAATCTCTTCCACGCCTCTCTCCTTGCTTCTGGTGAGAGTTGGCACTTCTTGGCATTCCTTGATTTGGATATGCATAACTCCAGTCTCTGCCTCCATCGTTACATGGCATTCTCCCTGTGTCTCCTCACATTGTCTTATCCCTGCTTGTGTCTGTCTCTGTGTCTCTTCTCCTCTTTTTATAAGGACACCAGTCATATTGGATTAAGGCCCAGCAGAATGACATCGTCTTAACTTGATCACATCTGCAATGACGCTATTTGTGAATAAGGTCACATTCACAGGTGCTGGGGTTAGCACTTGAATACATCTTTTAAGGGGACATAATTCAACCCATAACACACCTTGTTTTTTTTTTTTAATCATTAGACTTCTATTTTATTTATTTTATTTTTTATTTTATATATGTATATTTTTATTTTATTTTATTCTTATTTTTTAATTTTTATTTTTTTTGGATGTACATCATATTTCAAATTCTGTATACATCACCCCGTAACACCTTGTAATATGTCTTTTTCCTTAAGCTTCTTGGACGTGATTTCTGTCTCTTCCAGTTTCTCTCGGATAAGCAGGGAGGGCGCCTGAGGCAGAGCTTGAGGGCCTGAGGGCAGAGTGGCTATGAAGGAAAGAGCGCTGACATGAGGCTGGAGGATTAATCAGCATTGGGAGGGATTATTTGCTTAGGATCTGAGTTAGTAGAAAGGCTCAAAGGAGAGGTGTGCATGGCTGCATACACTGTGTATACTATATAAACTGTTAGAGATGTTGGGACCTTTGCCTTTAGAGAGAGAAGAAACCTAGCTCTAAACTGCTTAAGTGAAAAAAGGGAGGTGGGATTGCAGACACACGGAACTGAGAAGACAGGAGATATTATGTGTGAAGCAGAATAAAACATAACCATTGCTCCTAATGTGGAAATGTCAGAAAAAGCCAGGAAATTTCTCATTATCACTGTCCAGAAATTAATGATAGCAGTAATAATATTAAAAAAACCTCCAGGCACCCAAGTATATTTGAATAATTGGTGAATGGCCAACTTTTAAACTGATAGGACACTAAAATAATTATTTAAGTTATATATAATATTACATGGGTCTAAAGAAGGAAGAAAGGATTTTTTGCTGGATTAGATAGAAAAGGTTTCATGGGTGAGTTAAAGCATCAGCTATATTTGTCTGATGAATCACTTTAGATATTTATCACAGGTCTAGGGTTGTGAATAGTGACTTGAAGGTGGAGTTTTTGGGGCTCATGATGTTGAACCCAAGTTTCAGTACTGTTACTGGAATTCAAATAGTCATCATTCAATGGAGGGCATCCATGCAGACTTCAGTTTCTAGACAAGGATCAGAATGATGGCAAAACTTAAAGAATGTGGATTTTATCCCTAAGCAGTCAAGGTACTCCCTTTTTGTTTATTCTTTTTTAATTAGAGAGAAGATATAAGAACAGTCAAATCGATCACTAGAATTTATTAACCAAAAGACAGTAGGCACTTCAGCTCAGGAAGATAAAGAGCATAGATCTGAAATGTAAGTAATCCTACATTTGAATAAGCCAAGGAAGCATTTAATCTCAATCCAGTTTCCACCTCATCTTTGCAGTTTAAGGAGAGAGTGTTAGACAGTGTAAATGGATGTAGAAAATTAATCTCCAAAAAGGAGAATAGACATTATTCCAAAGTACTCTACCCAGAAGGTCAGCTTCTCTGTCTCCAATTTGTTTTGAATTTCAGGAAGAAAAAAAAAACAGATAAGAAGAGAGGAAAAGAGAAGAAACATGGCATCCTATTTGTTGATGCCTCATGGGTATTTCATAATGATTATGAAATATTATTAAGTAATCAGTAGTTTATTTTGAAATATATGCATATGACAGAATATTCAAGAGTAAAAAGGGTAGATGGGATAACGTAGCTATAACTCCCACTCCTGATTCCCTAATTTTTCCTCAAACCTACCCACGGTCACTGGTTTCCTGTGTGTATGCCTGGTGATATCATACAAAATAAGCTAACTTGAACTTTTAAAAAATTTCATCTGTTTCTTTTTACCTTTTTTTTTTCTGCTGGAAAAGATTTGCTCTGAGCCAACATCTGTTGCCAATCCTCGTCTCTCGTTTTTTTTCTTCTCCCCAAAGCCCCAGTACATAGCTGTATATTTTAGTTGTGAGTCCTTCTAGTTCTTCTTTGTGAGCTGCCGCCACAGCATGGCCACCAACAGATGAGTGGAGTGACTCTGCACCCAGAAACCAAACCCAGGCCGCTGAAGGGGAGCACGCCGAACTTTAACCTCTAGGCCATCAGGGCTGGCCCTAATTTGAATTTTTTTTCAACTTGAAGATCAGTCCATATGGATACATGAAGGACTGTGCTTTTTTATTGGGAAATGGCATTCTATCATATGGATGTATCATGATATTTTTAATCTTCCATCATTGATATACTTTTAGGTTGTTTATAATGTTTT
The DNA here is from genome assembly GCF_021613505.1 of Equus quagga. NCBI lineage: Eukaryota > Metazoa > Chordata > Mammalia > Perissodactyla > Equidae > Equus > Equus quagga. Next base: position 112,893,109 of record NC_060275.1, read on the forward strand.
GCTATTAGAAACAATGATTTTTTTTTGTGTGAATACATGATTTCATACATGTGTGCATACACTTGTAGGATAAATTCCCCAAAGATAAGTGTGTCAGACAGGGGTCAGTCAGGAAAACAGAAGCCAGCCAATGTAGTTCTGGTATTAAATGTTTTAATAAAGGGAGTGAGGGCTTACACATCCTTGACAGATCTGGGGCAGCCAAGGCCAGGGAAAATGCAAATAGCGATCTCAGCCAGAAGCACTGAGTGGGAGGTTCTTATGAGCTTACCGGGAAACTGCTGTAGTTCCCAGGAGTCTCTAGAAGTTTTCACCAAGGACCTCCGTGCGCAGTGCAATGTGGGTAGCTCTCAAGAGCTTGCCAGGAGAATCAGTCTCTCATCATCCAATGCATCTGGCTCCACTTGTGTATGGAAAATCATGGTGGCTCCTCTCCTGTCTCCTATCTGTAAGGGCTTTTCATTGGAAGAATAACTCAGAACGACCCCGGGAAAGTTGAGGGGCTTCCATAGGTATGACACCCTCCTACTGAACTGATCTTATTTCTTCCTCTACTCTCCATCATCAGCCTCTCCTTGGCAGGTTAGTCTTACCCCCTGCTGTGAATATGCCAAGCTCACCTCTGCCTCCAGCATTGCCCCAACCTGAAAAGTCTTTCCCTTCCTCTGCCTGCCCATCCTGACCTGCCCATCACCATCACTTCCTTGGTGATGTGGAGACTTTAGGAGGGCGTGGTGGTGATGAAGAGTTGATAACAGACAATCCAGTGCAAGCAATGTGTAGAGAAGTGCTGGGTCCATGGGTATGTGAACCTTAAATTTTAATTGCTGCTGCCTGATTGTTGCTCAGAGAGGTTGTACAAATTTACATTTCCAGACAAGTGTAAGAGAATATTTATAAGAATGCCTCTTTCCTTACACTCTTGCCAACACAATGGATTATACAAAAATTTTATCTTTGCTCAGCTGATAATAGAAAATAATATTCTATTGTAGTTCTAATTTGTATTTTTAAATGATGAGATTGAGCATTTTTCATAGTTTGAAAAGCCTTTTTTTCCTTGTGACCTGTTTGTTCATATTCTTTGATCATTTTATATTATATTGCTGTACTTTTTCTTCCTGATTTATGGGAGACTTTTGTCATGGTGCTGCAAACATGTACCAGTAGTGGTCTTTTTTTTTGCCATGCAGGAAATTTTAATGTTCTTTACTCAGATTTAAAAAGTTTATTTATAGCTTTTGAATTTTGGGTCATGCATAAAACGGCCTTCCCTACTTTGAGAACACAAGGGAATTAGCCCATTTTCCTCAACAATATTTATGGATTTTTGAAAATTTAAGTCTTTGACCCATTTGTAATTTATTTTGGTATAACGAGTGTGGTAGGTATCCAACTTAATATTCTCCTCCACATGAATTAAAGGCAAGGAGAGGGTTCTAGATTAAATTGTATTCTTTCTTTTTTTTAAAAAGATTTTATTTTTCCTTTTTCTCCCCAAAGCCCCCCGGTACATAGTTGTATATTCTTCGTTGTGGGTTCTTCTAGTTGTGGCATGCGGGACGCCGCCTCAGCGTGGTTCGATGTGCAGTGCCATGTCCGCGCCCAGGATTCGAACCAACGAAACACTGGGCCGCCTGCAGTGGAGCGCGTGAACTTAACCACTCGGCCACGGGGCCAGCCCCTGTGGGTCCTTCTAGTTGTGGCATGTGGGATGCTGCCTCAGCATGGCCTGATGAGCGGTACCATGTCAGCGCCTGGGATCCGACTGGAAAAACCTTGGGCTGCTGAAGTGGAGTGTGGGAACTCAACCACTCTGCCACAGGGCCAGCCCCTGTATTCTTTCTAATGCTCTCCAGAAGTTATAAATTCCAGACATCCCACCTACAGGTTCTGGCAGCCCCAGGTGAGGTTGGACAGGCAGAGCACTGGGAAAGACTTTTCAGGTTGGGGCAATGCTGGAGGCAGAAGTGAGCTTGGCATATTCACGACAGGGAGTAAGGCTAGCCTGCCAAGGATAGGCTCATGATATGGAGCAGAGGAGGGAATAAGATCGGCTCGGTAGGGGGAGTCATACCATAGGGAAACCCCGCACTATCAGGCCACGGTGAGAAGGAACGGGGTTTTGAGCAGAGATCTGTGGTCACTGTTTTGGGAAGTTTGGTCTGATAGTGGGCTGCAGGGGGCAGATGACAGAGCAGGGAGACTGAGGGAGGCCGCTATTGCAGCCCCAGGTTGAGCCGAGCTCAGGGCCCCTCCCTCAGGGCCGGGTGGGCAGCTGAGGTGCAGGAGCTGCCAACAGACTAAAGGCAAGTTTCAAACCAGGACTCTCAGCAGCATCCCTGGAGGCAGGACGGAGCATCCTGGGGGCCTAGAGATCTGGTGTTCTGAGTCTGCTCCTGGGTCAACCCCTGAGGACTTCCCATCAGACCAGGTGTCCTTGTGGGATCCATGGCTCAACGATGAGACTTAGCATTTGTGGAGGAGTTTACAATGTGCCCGGTTGTAGGTGGGTTTTGCATGTATCAGCTCATTTAACCCGCACCCCTTTATATAGATTAGGAAACAGACTCACTGACGTTGGCTAACTCACATAAAGTCACAGGGATCAAGGATGCGGAGCTGGGCTTGAGGAGTCTTGACTCCAGAACGGAGTTCTCACCGCTCTAAAGTTGCGACCCTGTGACTCAGGGTCAGTAACAGTTTTTCTCTGCTATTGGTCATGAGCAAAGGGTAAAGATTCATGTTTATGTATAAATTGTTCAATTATAGTTAAAAATGTACTTGGACGTTGGGATCTACAGAAAAGGAATTCTGAATTGTTGGCATACATTCTAATCTGAGCAGATAACTGCCTACATGGAAAGATTTTAGGAACTTCTTTGGGGAAAACACCGCCTGCCTCCCAAAATACCATTCGCAGCTTCTCACAGATGCCTGGCAGGTCTTTCGAAGGAGACAAAGGCTTTCACCAGAGATAAGCTTTAACACTAAAAACTGGGGACACTGTTTGTTCCTCTTTGCCCTTCATGTTCTCTGCAGGGCACATGAAACAGATATTTGATTATTTTTTCTGGAATACAGGAGGAGAAAAGGTGGCTTCTTTTAGAAATGCTTATTCTTCCCATTCACTTGCTGTTTTTGTGCAATTATTTGATAAGAAAACCAAAGTTATAGGATTGGCCATGTGTCTATGAAAGGGAGGGAGCGCTTTCTCAGCAGTCCCTTACTCTCCCCTTCACTAGCAGTGGTCCTCCTGTGGTCTGGAAATCAGGGAAATCAGGGGCGTGCCACATGGGCAGTCAAACGGGGCTGAGTACTTAGAAGGGCTCTGTGCTTGGTTTAATGCTCTGCTGTGGCTGTCTTAAAATTCTTCATAGTTTTTGAAAAAGGATTTTCAAAATTGCATTTTCATTTCGCACTGGGTCTTTCAAATTATGTAGTTTTTCCTGCTTGAAATAATGTGGCAAGGGATATGGGTAGAAACTTGGGATAGAATGCTTTATTGACCTTCAGTTACATGCCTGCATCTTTAGGGTGGGTGACGAAATAGCCAAAGTCCAGGTGCAAGCAGCAAATCTGGATAAGGTTTTACATAGGTTGCCACCCTCCATCTTTCTACAGGCACCTCTCTAACCTTTCTGCTCTCTTGCTTGCTCTAACCATCCACAACACATAATTAAAGCAGCAGAGCTGTTATTGAGAGAAATGGGAGAACCAAGCTTGTAACTAGGACCTTTGCTCCAAATTCACAGTTGCTTATCTTCTGAAATTCTGTGAGCCTGTCTCCTTGGGGCTCTTGGTATCTTGTAATATACAGCCCCTGTCTATTAACATTGGTAAGTCCCCGGATGGGTCCTGTATCTCCTGACAGCTGGCACCAAAGGCATCACTTAGATGAGTGGGTTTTGAACTTGGTTCATAGTGAATCATTTGCTGAGGTCCAGGAGATAAAACATAAAATAAACCTGTGCTTGTTGAAGCAGAGATGCCTCCACTGCTGCATCCCCTCCTCCTCCCCACCTTCCCTCCTACCTCTAGGGTCCTATAGAGCAAAGTTTAAAAACCCCTCGCTTAGATCCATGTATGGTTCTTCCAGTGTTTGTCATAATCTAGGCTTAAATCTGAAGCACTCCAGCTCAGAACAGTTACAAAAATCACAAGAAGAGTGTGCAAAGTTCTCTGTGATAAAAAGTATTGCAGAAATTACAGTAGTTCAAAGCCACTTTTCAGTTGAACAAAGGAAATAGAAGAGGCCAGAGCAGGCTGTCTGTGTCCCTTGGATATTTCAGCTTAGATGCCCATTATAGATTCCTCAGTTCTTCTTGAATATCTACTGTTTCAATCTTGTCGTTGTATTGGTTCCTTCAGTTCTTGCAACAACCCCGTGAAACAGGGCAGTGGAGTGTATTGATCACATGAAGGGGCCCATGAAAGGCCCTGCCCTCTGTAACTTTTTAATCTCCTGTCACTCTGATGCTGGGGTTGGCCATGTGACTTGTTTTGACCAGTGGGGTGTAGAAAACGTGAGATCAGCAGAGACTTGAAAGTGTTTTGCCTGTTGTATTAGTCAGGGTTCTTCAGAGAATTAGAACCAATAGGAAATATAGAGATATATATATGAGGAGATTTATTATAGGAATTGGCTCACACAGTTGTGGAGGCTGAGAAGTCCCACCCTCTGGCTCTCAAGCTGGAGACCCAGGAAAGCCAATGGTGTAATTAGGTCTGAGTTTGAAGGCCTGAGATTGTGGTGGGTGGACCTGACAGTGTAAGACCGAAAGCCCAAGAACAAGGAGTGCCATTGTCTAAGGGCAGGAGAGGATGGATGTCCCAGCTCAAACAGGGAGTGAATTCACCCTTCCTCCATCTTTTTGTTCTTTTCAGGATCTCAACGGATTGGGTGATGCCCGTCTACATTGGTGAGGGCCATCTTCTCTACTCAGTCTACTGATTCAAATCTAATCTCTTCTCGAGACACCCTCACAGACACATCAGAAACAATATTTTACCTGCTATCTGCATCCTTAGCCCAGTCAAGTTGACGCAGAAAACTAACCATCACAGTCTACAGTGAAGACTGCAGCCCTTCGCTATCCTTCCTCATCCCCATCAGCACTCACCTTCCACTTGTTGTTGTTGTTTTCTCATCTATTTCCCTCCATAATTCTAAATATAATGCTTATTCTGCTATTTATTGACTTTAAGTTTCAGATTAAAGTTTTATTGCTGTTGAATTTATATTATGAAAAGTCAGGATTTAGCTGTATTTCACCATTACATAATCCTCACATGTACGTATTTCCCTTCCTCACATCTTCCCTTAAAATACTGAACATACATTCTGTGTGTGTGTGTGTGTGTGTGTGTGTGTGTGTCTGTGTGTTTAATTCTCACTTCCCCACTTTCTGGGATGGAGAGGTTTATATGTTCACTGTTTTCATTAGCTTAGCTCCATCAATCTTGTTTACAGATGAGCCAAGTCATATTTTAGTGATTATATTTCCTTTCCTGTGCATTTTTTGGTTCCTTCTACTGGCAATTGTCTTTTTCTTCTCCCGTTTTTTCTTTTTATTGAGTTAATGATAGGTTACAATCTTGTGAAATTTCAGTTGTACATTAAGGTTTGTCATTTGTGTTGTAGGTGCACTACTTCACCCTTTGTGCCCAACCCCCACCCCACCTTTCCCCTGGTATCCACTAAACTGTTCTCTTAGTCCACATTTTTAAATTCCTCATAAGAGTGGAGTCATACACAGATTATCCTTCTCTCGCTGGCTTATTTCACTTAACATAATTCCCTCAAGGTCCATCCATATTATTGCAAATGGAATGATTTTGTTCTGTTTTGCAGCTGAGTAGTATTCCATTGCATGCATATACCACATCTTCTTTATCCATTCATCTGTTGATGGGCACTTAGGTTGCTTCCATGTCTTGGCTATTGTAAATAATGCTGCAATGAACATTGGGGTACATAGGACTTTTGGGATTGCTGACTTCAAGCTCTTTGGATAGATACCCAGTAGTGGAATGGCTGGATCGTATGGTAGTTCTATTTTTAATTTTTTGAGGAATCTCCATACTGTTTTCCATAGTGGCCGCACCAGTTTGCATTCCCACCAGCAGTATATGAGGGTTCCTTTTTCTCCACAACCTCTCCAACATTTGTTACTATTAGTTTTAGATATTTTTGTCATTCTAATGGGTGTAAGGTGATATCTTAGTGTAGTTTTGATTTGCATTTCCCTGATGATCAGCAATGATGAGCATCTTTTCATGTGCCTATTGGCCATCCATATATCTTCTTTGGAGAAATGTCTGTTCATGTCTCTAGCCCATTTTTTGATCGGGTTGTATGATTTTTTGTTGTTGAGTTGTGAGAGTTCTTTATATATTACGGATATTAAGCCTTTGTCAGATATATGACTTGCAAATATTTTTTCCCAGTTGGAAAAAATAGTTAGTGGGTTGTTTTTTGTTTCAGTCCTGTTTTCATTTGCCTTGAAGAAGCTCTTTAGTCTGATAAAGTCCCATTTGTTTATTCTTTCTATTGTTTCCCTTCTCTGAGAAGACATGGTGTCCGAAAAGATCCTTTTAATACTGATGTCAAAGAGTGTACTGCCTACATTTTCTTCTAGCAGCTTTATGGTTTCAGGTCTCACCTTTAGGTCTTTGATCCATTTTGAGTTTATTTTGGTGAATGGTGAAAAAGAATGGTCAATTTTCATTCTTTTACATGTGGCTTTCCAGTTTTCCCAGCACCATTTGTTGAAAAGACAATCTTTTCTCCATTGTATGCCCTCAGCTCCTTTGTGGAAGATAAGCTGTCCATAGATGTGTGGTTTTATTTCTGGGCTTTCAATTCTGTTCCATTGATCTGTGCACCTGTTTTTGTACCAGTACCATGCTGTTTTGATTACTGTAGCTTTGTAGTATGTTTTGAAGTCAGGGATTGTGATGCCTCCCGTTTTGTTCTTTTTTCTCAGGATTGCTTTAGCAATTCGGGGTCTTTTGTTGCCCCATATGAATTTTAGGATACTTTGTTCTAATTCTGTAAAGAATGTCATTGGGATTCTGATTGGGATAGCATTAAATCTGTAGATTGCTTTAGGTAGAATGGACATTTTAATTATGTTTATTCTTCCAATCCATGTACATGGAATGTCTTTCCATCTCCTTATGTCGTCATCCAATTCTCTCAGAAAGGCCTTGTAGTTTTCATTATATAGGTCCTTCACTTCCTTAGTTAAATTTACCCTGAGGTATTTTATTCTTTTAGTTGCGATTGTGAATGGTATTGTGTTCTTGAGTTCTTTTTCTTAGTTCGTTATTAGAATATAGAAATGCTACTGACTTATGCAAATTGATTTTGTACCCTGCAACTTTGCTGTAGTTGTTGATTACTTCTAAGAGTTTTCCAATGGATTCTTTGGGGTTTCCTATATATAAGATCATGTCGTCTGCAAACAGCGAGAGTTTCACTTCTTCCCTCCCTATTTAGATTCCTTTTATTCCTTTTTCTTGCCTGATTGCTCTGCCCAGGACCTCCAGTACTATGTTAAATAAGAGTGGTGATAGAGGGTATCCTTGTCTCGTTCCTGTTTTCAGGGGGATGGCGCTCAGTTTTTGCCCACTGAGTATGATGTTGGCTGTGGGTTTGTCATATATGGCCTTTATTATGTTGAGGTAGTTCCCTTCTATGCCCATTTTGTTCAGAGTTTTTTTATCATAAATGGCTGTTGGATCTTGTCAAATGCTTTCTCTGCATCTATTGAGATGATCATGTGGTTTTTATTCCTCAGTTTGTTGATGAGGTGTATCACGTTGATTGATTTGCAGATGTTGAACCATCCCTGTGTCCCTGGTATGAATCCCACCTGACCATGATGTATGATCCTTTTGATGAATTGCTGAATTCTGGTTGCCAAAATTTTGTTTAGAATTTTTGCATCTATGTTCATCAGTGATATTGGCCTGTAGTTCTCTTTTTTCGTGGTGTCCTTGTCAGGTTTTGGTATCAGCGTGATGTTGGCTTCATAGAATGTGTTAGGAAGTGTTCCATCTTCCCTAATTTTTTGTAATAGCTTGAAAAGGATGGGTATTAAATCCTCTTTGAAAGTTTGGTAGAATTCCCCAGGGAAGCCATCTGGTCCTGGGGTTTTATTCTTTGGGATGTTTTTGATTGCTGTTTCAATCTCTTTCCTTGTGATTGGTCTGTTCAAATTGTCTGCCTCTTCTTGAGTGAGCTTTAGGAGATTGTAGGAGTCCAAGAATTTATCCATTTCCTCTAGGTTATCCACTCTGTTGGCATATAGTTTTTCATAGTATTCTCTTATAATCCGTTGTATTTCTGCAGAGTCTGTTGTTATTTCTCCTCTTTCATTGCTGATTTTGTTTATTTGAGCTTTCTACCTTTTTTTCTTTGTAAGTCTGGCTAGGGGTTTGTCAATTTTATTATCTTCTCAAAGAACCAGCTCTTTGTTTCATTGATCCTTTCTACTGCCTTTTTTGTTTCAATAGTATTTATTTCTGCTCTGGTTTTTATTATTTCTCTCCTTCTGCTGACTTTGGGCTTTATTTGTTCTTTTTTCTCTAGTTCAGTTAGGTGTAGTTTAAGATTGCTTATTTGGGATTTTTCTTGTTTGTTAAGATGTGCCTGTATTGTGATGAATTTTCCTCTTAATACAGCTTTTGCTGTATCCCATATGAGTTGGTATGGCATGTTATCATTTTCATTTGTCTCCAGGTATTTTTTGATTTCTTCTTTAATTTCTTCAATGATCCATTGCTTGTTTAGTAGTGTATTGTTTAGTCTCCACATCTTTTTGCCTTTCTCAGCTTTTTTCTTGTAATTAATTTCTAGCCTTATAGCATTATGATCGGAGAAGATGCTTGTTATTATTTCAATTTTTTTAAATTTGTAGAGGCTTGCCTTGTTTCTCAACATATGGTCTATCCTTGAGAATGTTCCATGTGCACTTGAGAAGAATGTGCATTCTGCTGTTTTAGGATGAAGTGATCTATATATGTCTATTAAGTCCAATTGTTTTAGTTTTTTGTTTAGCTCCACTATTTCCTTGTTGATTTTCTGTCTGGATGATCTGTCCATTGATGTGCGTGGGGTGTTGAGGTCCCCTACTATTATTGTGTTGTTTTTAACATCTTCCTTTAGGACTGTTAATAGTTGCTTTATGAATCTTGGTGCTCCTGTGTTGGGTGCATAGATATTTATAAGCGTTATTTCTTCTTGATGAAGTGTCCCTTTGATCATTATATATTGTCCCTCTGTGTCTCTCTTTACCTGTCTTATTTTGAAATCCACTTTGTCTGATATAAGAATTGCAACACCTGACTTTTTTTGCTTGCTATTAGCTTGAAGTATTGTCCTCCACCCCTTCACCCTGAGTCTGTGTTTGTCCTTGGGGCTGAGGTGTGTTTCCTGGAGGCAACAAATTGTTGGATCTTGTTCTTTAATCCATTTTGCCACTCTGTGTCTTTTTATTGGAGAGTTCAATCCGTTTACATTGAGAGTGATTATTGATGCATGTGGACTTAATGCTGTCAATCTTTCGCTCATTAGCTTGTTTTCCTGTGTTTCTTTTCCTTTAGCCTACCCATTTAATACTGCAATTTCTTATGCTGGGTTTCTTAGATTTTTCCTTATTTATGTTTTGTGGCTCTGTTCTGTTGTTTAGTTTAGTGTCTACCCTGAAGTTTGTATTTAGAATCTCGTGTATAATATAGTCTATTCTCTGGTGGTCTCTTACTTACTTGGCCTAGACTGATTTAGACCCTTTGCTCTTCCCCTCCTAAATAATTATTTTCATTTCTTATTCCAACTCGTGTTATGAATTTGTAGTTAGAGTGATAAGATCGTCCTTGCTTTGGTAGTTTCCTTCCCTTTACCCTAATGCTATAGTTGAATATTTGCTATCCTGTTCTGGTTCTATCCATCGGTCTCCCTACTCCGTGGTTTGTGACCCGTTTCTCCCTTTTTTCTTTTTTTAGGTATGAGAGCCTTCTTGAGGATTTCTTGTAGTGGAGGACTTTTAGTTACAAATTCCCTTAACTTTTGTTTGTCTGGAAAAGATTTAATTTCTCCCTCATATCTGAAGGATATTCTTGCTGGATAGAGTATTCTTGGCTGAAGATTTTTATCTTTTAAAGCTTTGAATATGTCACTCCATTCTCTCCTAACTTGTAAGGTTTCTGTGGAGGAATCCGCTGAAAGTCTGATAGGAGCTCCTTTGTAGGTTATTCTCTTCTGTCTTGCTGCCCTGAGTATTCTTTCTTTGTCTTTCATTTTTGCCATTTGTACTACTATGTGCATTGCAGTAGGTCTTTTTACATTGACAAATCTAGGAGATCTGAAAGCTTCCTCTACACACATTTCTCCATCAATCCCTATATTTGGGAAATTCTTTTCTATAATTTCATTAAGCACACTTTCTGCTCCATTTTCCTTTTCCACGTTCTCGGGAATTCCTATGATCCTTAAGTTCTTTCTCCTCATTGAATCCACTATCTCTCAGAGATTTTCCTCATTTTTTTAAATTCTTAGTTCTCTTTCTTTCTCTGTCTGGAGCCATTCAGCCTGTCTGTCTTCGATTACATTAATTTGCTCTTCTATGGTGTCTACACAGGCATTCAGGGAATCCGTATTCTGTTTTATCTGGTCCATTGTGTTTTTCATCTCTAGTAATTCTGTTTGATTCTTCTTTATAATTTCAATCTCTTTTGTGAAGTAACTCCAGAACTCATTGGCTTGTTTCTCTATCTTTCTCTCTACCTCATTGAGTTTTTTGATTATAGCTGCTCTGAACTCATTATCACTTAGTTTACCTAATTCCAAGTCCTCAGGACTTAATTCCATGTTTTTATTGTTTTCCTTCTGGTCTGAGCTTTTATAAATTGCTGGATGGTAGAGAAGCAGTTTTTTCTCATGGTGGTAGAATTCGGTTGCAGTTACAGCCTGTCGCCACTAGATGGGGGTCGAGAGCCACGTGTTCTGAGCTCTCCGCCTTCGGGCAAGATGGCGGCACCCAGTGCACTTTGCCGGGAGGGAGGGGCTTCTTTTCTCACGCGCCAATCTGGATTTGGATCAGTTCTGTTCTCTGGTCTCCCAGCGCCCTGGGTTTATGGGGTCCCCACGTATGGAAGCTTTCCCCCGTCAGCGGGTTTCCACTGTACCAGCAGTGGGAGTCCTGGATGATGCCCTGGTCATGCAGACCCTCCCCCACTCCTCCCTGGACCCGCATATTGATCCCAGACTATAGGGGAGGGAGCGAAGTTCTCTCCTACCCCATTCCAGCTCCTCTGAGGCTGGCAGCAAGGTCTCTGTCCTCCCTCTTCTTGGTACTGTAGGTCTCTGACGTGTTGGCATTAGATTAATTATCTGAAATTCCGTTTTTCCGTCCTTTGTTGTAGTTTGGAGAGGAGAGAGTCCCGGGTCAGCTCACCCCGCCATTTTGCTCCGTCCCTTCTCCCTTTCTTCTCCCATTTTTGTCTTTCTTTATCCCTCTAGCTTTATCTTTCCACACTCTCAAGCAGTGCTTCTTTTTGCACTTTTATTCCAACTTTCCACAAGGTCAGACCTCTCAGATGTTTGTTTTGGTAAGCTACTGAACAGTTGTGGGGTTTTTTTCCTCAGTCTTATTGAGCTATAATTGACATATAACATTGTGTAAGTTTAAGGTGTATAATGTGATGATTTGACACACTTATATGTTGCAAAATGATTACCACGGTAAAGTTAGTTAATACGTCCATAACTACATTTAATTACCATTTTGTTGTTGTTGTGAGAACATTTAAGATTTGTTCTCTTATCAACTATCAAGCACATAATATCAACTGTAGTTGACTATAGTCACCATGATGTACATTAGATCTCCAAAACTTATTCATCTTATAACTGAATATTCACCTTATAACTGAAAGGAAGTTTGTATCCTTTGACCAACATCTCCCTGTTTCCCCCACCCTCAGCCCCTGGCAACCACCATTCTACTCTGTTTCTATGAGTTTAGTTTTTTTAGATTCTACATATAAGTGAGATCATACAGTATTTGTCTTTCTCTGTCTGACTTATTTCACTTAGCATAATGCCCTCAAAGTCCATCTGTCCATCCATATTGTTGCAAATGGCAGGATTTCCTTCTTTTTTATGGCTGAATAATATTCTGTAATATGTTATAAAAATATTATATTGACTAATAGAGCAAGCAAAACACTTTCAAACCTCTGCTAACCATATAGATAGATAGATATATCACATCTTCTTCATCCATTCATCTGTAGATGGACACTTCCATATCTTGGCTATTGTGAATAATGCTGCAGTGAACATGGAGTTGCAGATGTCTCTTCAAGATACTGATTTCATTTTCATTTCTTTTGGCTATAAACCCAGAAGTGGGATTGCTGGATCATTTCGTAGTTCTATTTTAAAATTTTTGAGGAACCTCCATACTGTTTTGCATAATGGCTATACCAATTTACATTCCCACCAGCAGTACACAAGTGTTCCATTTCCTCCATACCCTTGCCAACATTTATCTCTTGTCTTTTTGATGATAACCATTCTAGCAGATGAGAGGTGATATCTCACGGTTTTGACTTGTGTTTCCCTGATGATTAGTGATGTTGAGCATCTTTTCATGTACCTGTTGGGCATTTGTGTATTTTCTTTGGAAAAATATCTATTCAAATCCTCTGCCCATTTTTCAATTGGGTTGTTTGGGTTTTTTAAATATTGATTTGTCTGAGTTCTTTATGTTAACTCCTTATCATATCAAAGGTTTGTAAACATTTTTTCCCATTCCATAGGTTTTCTTTTCATTTGGCTGATTTTTTCTTTTGCTGTGCAGAAGCTTTTTAGTTTGATGTAGTCCCACCAAATTATTTTTGCTTTTGTTGCTTGTGCTTTTGGTGTCATATCCAAAAATCATTGTCAAGACCAATGTCAAGGAGTTTTTTTTCCCTATGCATTCTTCTAGGAGTTTTATAGTTTCAGTTCTTCTGTTTAAATCTTTAATACATTTTGAGTTAGTTTTTGTGGGAGGTGTCAGTAGGGCTCTGGTTTCATTCTTCTGCCTGGGGTTATCCTGTTTTCCCAACACTGTTTATTAAAGAGACTATTATTTCCCCATCAAGTATTCTTGGCTTCCTTGTCAAATATTGGTTGACACTGTATACATGTGGGTTTATTTCTGGGCTCTTGATGCTGTTCCATTGGTCTACGTGTATATGTTTATGTCTATACTATACTGTTTTGATTACTATAGTTTTGTAATAAAGTTTGAAATCAGGAAATGTGATACCTCTGGCTTTGTTCTTCTTTCCCAAGATTGCTTTGGCTATTGAGTGCCTTTTCTGGTTTCATACAAATTTTAGGATTTTTTTTTTCCTATTTTTGTGAAAAATGCCATTGGAATTTTGATAGAGATTGCATGATCTGTGGATTTCTTTGGGTAGTATGGATGTTTTAGCAATATTAATTCTTCCAATCCATGAACATGGGATATCTTTCCATTTGTTTGTGTCTTCTTTAATTTCTTTCATCAAAATCTCATAGTTTTCAGTGTACAGATCTTCATCTCCTTGGTTAAGTTTATTCTTAATAATTTTTTGATGCTATTGTAAATGAGAGTGTTGTGTTTATTCTTTTTCAGATATTTGTTGTTAGTGTATAGAAAGGCAACTGGTTTCTGTATGTTGATTTTGTATCCTGCAGTTTTACTGAATTTGTTTATTTAATTCTAGCAGTTTTATGGTAGAATCTTTAGGATTATCTCCATATAAAATCACATCATCTGCAAACAGAGGCAATTTTACTTCTTCCTTTCTGGTTTGGATGCCTTTTATTTCTTTTTCTTGCCTAATTGGCATTCTTGAGATTTTGTGGTTATTCATCATGCAGGATGTTTGTAACAATAGCTGAGTAATAAGGAGGCTTTCTTCATATATCTAGATATCCTTAGCTGGTGGCTAATTTTTAAGGATGGAGCACTAAAAAGTTGGTCAGGACTCTGTGTGCACCGATGGAGCTTGCTGACTGTAAGGTGAATGTGCAGGGATATAGCCATCTCATTGGGAGCTTTCCAGTGTGTCTGCGGATCTTGCTATTTTGCCACCAGTTTTCCTGGGATTTCCTTGTCCTTTTACTGGGGTTTATGAGTCTTACTTCCATCAACCTGATCGATACCTTCTTATTGTATCCTCATGTGGCAGAGAGGGAGAGGGAGAGAAAGCTCTGTGTCTCTTCTTATAAGGACACTAATCCCATTCATAAGTGCTCTATCCTCATGGGAAAATCACCTCCCAGAGGCCCCACCTCCTAATACCACCACATTATGAATTTTGGGAGACACAAGCATTCAGTTCTTAATACACCATGAGATAAAGAGTCAGATGTAAACACTTGCTGATCCACAAGACCACTGATTCCAGCTCACCTCCCAGACTAGTCTGTAAGAGCTTTCCTGCTCTCCTTGCCCCTGCTTCCTTCCTGCTTGACCTGGAGGCTCAGAAGCTGTATTTAGCGAGGAGGAGCAGAAGCACAAGCTGTGGAAGACAGACGAGGCTACAGCAGCTTCTCTCCCAAATGCAAGTTTTTTACCTGCAATATCCTCACCTGGGGGAAGTAGAGGAGCCTCAGTTTGTAATCAAGGTTTGCATTTGAGGCTTACATGGGAACGGACATTTAAAATGTAATCTTTTAGGTCTTTTAAAATATTTTAATGATTTAGGTCTTTTTAACTATTTAATCTAAGAAAATTTATGGGTTGAGTTTTTATCTAGGAGCAGAATAAGAACTTGTGCACTAGCAGTTTCAAAGGAAAAATGAGATGAAAGTGGATGTTAATAAGTTTCAGTTGTTTTGTGGTTATCTCTCAAAATTTGGATAATTCAACATACTGATTATATTTTTATTTTGCCTTTACTCTTGGGAGGGTAAAATTCTAGGGTATTTTTTTTCATCACTCCAATGATGTTATTCCATTGTCTTCTGACACCCATTGCTATTGAAGAGAAGTCTGTGTCACTGTAATTATCACTTGCGCTTCTGAATGTCTTGCAAAGGAGGCACTGACAGCCTTTGTTCTGGGCTATCTTTTTAAGGATATTTGCAGAATATAGAGATGGTGTCTACTTTAGGAGCAAGGGGTAGGTTTGCTTAGAACCTTGGAAGTTAGAGATAGTGTCTGCCTCAGGGTCTTCAGCTCTCCTCAATGCCTGAGATTTTTTTTTCTGTTTGTGGTGGGAGATGTTTTGAGCCCAGCTTTGTCTTTTTTGGCTTGGAACATAGGGAGTATCATTTAGACAGGAAGTTTACCAAAATTAAGTAAATAATCCCTTTATGAACTTTTCTTGAGTATTCAATCACTTTTACGTGGTAATGTAAATAATTCTGAAGTTGCAGTTGTCATAGCAATTTGCTATTGATAATTGCCATTTAACAACACTGATTTTAATTTTAGCAGACGTTGTCTGTATTTTCCTCCTTAATATTTCTTTCAGAGTACTTCCTCTATTTTTTTTTTTAAACTTAACTCATCCAGCCGTCCCTTATTACACACTCTCTTGGGACTTTCGGATCAGAGGCATTTCTATTCTTGGAATTTCACAGCGACATCAGTCCCGTTTAATGCTCCACACACTTCCCTTCCCCCTTGCTCATGCTAGATGTATCACATTTCCCATTTTATGACTGTTCGCTTCTTCAAACTGCCCTTTATTGTTGAAAGTTCCACATTGCAATTTGAAAAGTAGAACACTAAAATATCTGCTTCTGACTGATCTGCTAACTACTGGGCTGTAATTGTATTCAAAATTGATAGTTCAGCTAAAACTTTAACTATTTTATTCAACTCGAGAGGTATTTTTGTAGCTGATTATTCTTGCTTATGGCTTTACCTAGAGCTTTTATTTCACAGTTAGATTTTGTACCACGTTAAATATTTTTCCATCTTTGCACAAAGCTAGATAAAAATGTTAACAAAGGCATAAAAGTCATATGTTAAGCCAGGAATAGTATTGGAATCAGAAATGATATATTGCATAATCTTACTTTTATTTTTTTCTGAGATTTATTGCTGTGGAGAAGATTCAGTGCAAGAATATGATGGCTAATACAGTTATACCAAATTTTCAAACACCTAAAATTATGAAGCTAAAACTTCTTTCATATGCTGACTGGAAATGAAAAGGAAAATATGTTCAGATAAATGACCTGAAGTAGAAAAATAAATACCAACCATACGGATGAAACAGGTCTTTCTTGTTAGATGTGTTAGATTGGGAATTCTCCCAGTGAGAGCTGTTCCATCATTTTAGTCCCGCTCCCTCCAGTGATTTCCCACAGTACACTTTAACTCAAGGGAAGGCAGGAAACTCTGTGTAGGGTGGCAGAGAATTACTGTGGCTCTGCCTTTTCACCATAACTGAAGGGCAATGGTTCTTAACCTGGCATTCCTGAGGTCTCTGGTGGTCCAGGCTTTGTGTAAGGGTAAATACACACATAGGTAGTGTGTGTATTTCTGGGAAGTGGGTTCACATCTTTCATCTCATTCTCAAAGGGATCCATGATCTTCCAAATGCCAAGAATGTCATGGAGCACTTCTCTCTGACTATTACAGAAGTGCCAATGTGTCTTAAGCACATTATTAATAATAATGATTTGTATTATTATGTGCAATGACTATTCTAAGCTGTTGGTTAAAAAATTATTGTGGATAATTTCAAATGTTCTTGAAATAGAGAGAGCATTAAAATTGTTCTCCACGTACTTATCACCCAGCTTCAACAATCACCAACATTTTACTAATAGGTCTTAGCCATTGAAATGCATGGCCTGGTGGAATTGTCATAACTACCCTGAGGAGTACATACTTTGATCTCCCTTTTACAGATGAGGATCCCAAGGCTTGGGGAGGCTCAGCCACTTGCTGGTGGCTGCACAGCTGGCGAGTGGTTGAGTATAGAGCTGGGACTTGAACCTGGGACTGGCTCGCTCCGGAGGCCACTCTCACCTCAGGCACGCACACCACTAGGTGTCCCCCTTCTTGAGTGTCTGCCTCTTCTGCAGAATCTTTGGCCCATTGCTCACGTTCCTGCCCCTGAGTCCTATGCCTGTCTTTCCTGGAATTGCTTTCATCTTGGAAGCAGCTGCCATTTTCAGAGCTCCTCCTCAACTTGACACATGGTTTTATTCTTTTTTTCTGCCTCTTTAAAAAAAATTATTCTGCCTGATTTATTCTAATAAGGATTTTCTGAGAGAAGTATTTTTATTCCCATTTTACAGGTGGGGAAACCTCAGAACAGATGTAAGTGAACTTGACCAAACTTACACCTAGGAATTGATGGAGTTGGTACTAGAATCCAGACACTCAATATTCTCACGTCTTCAACACAGACTGGCTCTAGGCTTAATTAAATGTGGCATGAGATTTCAAATGAAAAAATGTGTAGAGTGTATTTTCTAGAAGGGAGTTTATATTCACTTGGTCATTTAATGGTGACTAGAATTGGGCACCCAACTGGAAATTGCAGCTGTTTCAGCAAAGGGAAGGGTGTGAGGCTTAATGAATGAGCACCCTGCCGGCCCGCAGGGCATTGTGGTATCTCCCTAAGCCAACCGATCAGATTCCCAATATCTGGTGCAGGCTTTTGATTCTCACTACCAAGGTGGGCCCTGGGCAGTGCAGTGCATGCTCCCACGGCTTTGTGCATTCTTTTAGTGGGGGAAGAAGAGACTTCCTGGAACTTGTGGATTTGAGGACCTTCCCTCACCCCTAGATAGCTAGATCTCTTCTCTGGAACCAGGAGCACCATCAGCCGTCATCAACCAGAAGGTCCTGTGGCTGTCATCTCGCTAAGACAGGCACCCCGGTGAGTAACTTCCCAGCCTTCAGAAGACACTTCCGTCCTTCAGGGGGCGATTGGCCCAGCGTGATCTGTGTCATCTGACTACCTCATCCAAACATATTACCTTTGTGCACGGAGTTGAGGGAATGGGGGGAATTTTGCTCCACATGGAGGTAGGTAGGAAAGAAGAAACTATAGGGAAAATATCAGAAGCCAGAACATTATTATAAAAAATCAATCCACCCTTAAATGTACAGTAATAATTAATTTGCATTTCCAATGGGTTATAAACCCATATTACTTCTGGGGCATTAAGACACGGTGATAGCTTGGCAAGGTATTGAACAGAAAGGTCACACATATTTATATAGGTATAGTAAGCTCTATAGGATATACAGCTGCCTATTACTTGAGAGGTTTTGGTGGGGGGCAGATTTGGAGGATTTTTACTTTCTACTTCACTCACTTTTTATTTAATTTTTAATGTTTATGATGAGCATGTATTATTTTCTTTCATCAGAAAGAAATTAAAAGTATAAAGCACAGATGAAGGAGGTGGGATTTCACTTTTTATCCCTGGAGCTCGCCTACGGGTGGGTTGCTGTCAAAATCACCTGGGCGTGTTTCAACACAGGCATCCCTTCCTCCCTCCTTCCCCTTCCCCATCCCTACTGGCACTGTTTCATCACTTGAGTGAGTCAGCACATGCCCAGAGTTAACCCCGGTTCTGACACCTTTCAGTAAGAAGTACCATGGGAAGGCTTCACCCACTCTGGACCCCAGTGCATCATCTTACTCGTGCAATCATCTGAGAATTCGGACAGCTTGTTGGACCTTGTAGCCACCTCCTGTCCATCTTGTACGGGGCACTCCCTGGAGATCTTGCCAGGAAGATGATAATGGTGGAGGAAACCAGGAGGAACCAACCGTCCTCCTTTCTGATGTCCCTCTGGGAAGGGACATCAAAGCAATCTAGGGAGAAGCAGTTTGTCTTCCTCTTGGGGGGAGAGCAGTCTGTGGAATTAAACAGCCCTGCTTGGACTTTCAGGAGGGAGAGACCATTGGATGTAACTTCCTGAAAAGTTAGGAGGGATCACTGCCCTCAGATCAGGAGATTTCTGATGACAGGATACTTGCCTGGTGCCCCAGACCAACAGGGAAGAGGCTGCGAGACTCACCTGTCCCCCTTCTCCAT
This sequence comes from Equus quagga, assembly GCF_021613505.1. Classification (NCBI taxonomy): domain Eukaryota; kingdom Metazoa; phylum Chordata; class Mammalia; order Perissodactyla; family Equidae; genus Equus; species Equus quagga. Next base: position 112,912,175 of record NC_060275.1, read on the forward strand.
GGCTAAGGAGAGCTGGAATAGGCAAGATGCTCAACCGCTCTCTGCCTTGGTTCCCTCTTATGGAAAAGTGGGACAAGAGTGATTGTTGTGATGATTAAATACATTAATACATGCCTGCACCTCACATTTAATAAATCTTAGCTATTCCTTTTATGTTTGGTGGGAGGTCATTGATGCCTGTGGTGGCAGAACTAGATCATGGCAGAGAAATGTTGGTGTCACAATCACTCCTTTGCAGCAGCAGGTAAACCCTTGAGTGCTGACATGGCCCCTCTCCTGGCCTCATCATATAAAACAAGTGAGCCCAGGGCTCTGAGCTCTGTGGCCTGGAAGAAGCTCACTCTGGGCAGGAGGAAAATAAAGTTAAGAGCTCTGTTAACCAGGATGGCCTGACTGGAGCCCCTCACATTTGGTGGTCCTGAGCTGCGAAGCCTGTGGGGATCCTCTGCTGAGGCATTAGTGCATGCAGTGGTCTGTGGTCTGCCAAGGTGGAAGAGCCACCTGGGCACCCAGCCTGTCTTCCCCTGGGCGTCAATAGAGGCAGGTGTGGCTGATCTCGGAGGATATTCTGGAGGTGAAACCTGCAGGACACCTGACCTCTTGCTTAGTGGGGATGGAGGCCTGGTGATTGGGACTTGCTGTCATGGGCACCATCCCAGGGCTTCTTGTGAGTCAGACAACCTGCAGAGGCATCCCAGCCATGCTGAGCCTGGGAGGTGGGTCTCAGGAGCGGGGTGGTCTTTCTCCCAGGCCTGAGGTGCTGCTCCACACAGAACCCCCAGCTGAGCCTTTATCAGCTGCTGCTGACTGAGGACCAGGAGAACCCCACTGCTTCTCGGACACCATGGTGCAGCCCAGATTTGAGGGGCTGGCCGCTCCCTCCATTAGCGGTTTATTGATGTTGCCTCTGGTTGCTACTCATGGTCCACTTGCGCATCTGGTTAATCATAAACAGCCTGGGAGCTGGGAATGGGATTCTCCAGGTATAGCAGGTGCAGATGGTAGACTTAGAAAAGAAATCTAAGCCAGGTGGGAGTAAAGAACGGTGAAATCACTGTGCCAGTGGGGAGCGACAAGCTCCGCTCCTGCACTAGGAATGCAGCTGGGTTTATCAGAAGCGAGGCTGCACGAGCGGCCACTGCCTGGGGACAAAACCCATGGGGCTGTGAGATGGGTGTTGGGGACAGCTCTGTGCTCACAGCATGATGTCCTGTGGTGCACTCTTACTTGCTCTATATGAGGATGCTGGGGTGCGGTATAGGTGTCCCGAGGCGCTGGATGGAGCCTACAGGCCTGTCTGCTAAGGTGCATGTGCACTAACCCAGGAGACAGCAAGCAGTGGCCGTGCTTCTCCTTGGGTGGCTGCAAACCTCAGGACTCAACTGAAGAGGAGAGCAGACGGATGTGGCAGGACTGTGGGCAGCATGAAAAGACCACTCACAAGGCTGCCTCGGGACGTAAAGGGCCGCAGCTGGGACCTTCCTCACCCCACGTGCAGCTCCATCTGAGAAAGCCATGAGCCAAGATCCAAGAGCTTTGTCTTCATGATGGTTGACATAAACCTGGTTAAGGCCAGTTTGGGCGGAGAAAGTCAAGCCTGCCGAATGATTGTAAGAAGTGTTGGCAAAGGTGTTCTCCAAAACGAAGAGGTAGGCGTGAGATGGCTGTGGGCTGCACCGCCACATTTTGGTGTTCTGGTGGCCACCACCATGAGGCTGCAGGTGGGACCTCGCTGCCAGGTCCTGAGAGAAGAGTGGAGTCTGGGCAGACTTCACTGCACTCACTTTCCCTCGGGGCGGCTCGGCAGTGCTGTCCAGTTCCTTGCACCTTTGGGGGGTGGGGTCCATTAGGGCTATTGGGATTAAGTGGTGTCGTTACAGAATGTGCGATGTGGTCTTTGAGCAGCACAGCATAATGTCACCTGGTGCGTCCCGCTGCTTTTCTTCCGGAGAAGGACAAAGAGGGAGGGAGCCTGGAGGCCTGACCTGGTGAAGTGCAGTCTGGGAGGACTGTGTATGGAACTGGCCAAGGCAGTGCTGGCTGAGGAGCAGACGCAGTCTGAGAAGGTCCTCTGGGAATATGGACTGTGTATGGGGGTCCTAGGGTGCCATAAAAACATACCACAAACTGTGTGTGTGTGGGGGGGGCCGTAAAGCAATGGAAATTTATTCCCTCAGCATTCTGGAGGGAGAAGTTTGAAATCAAGGTGTCGGAAACAGGGCCCTGCTTCCTCTCAAGGCTCTAGGGGAGGATCCTTTCTTTCCAGCATCTGGTGGCCTCAGGATTCCTTGGCTCATGGCTGCATCACTGCAATCCCTGCCTCCGTCTTCATATAGCCTTCTCCTTGTGTGTCTCTCTGTGCCCTCCCCTCTTCTTGTGAGGGCATCAGTCATTGGATTTAGGGATTGTCCCTAGTCAGGATGATCTCATCTTGAGATCCTTAACTAACTGCATCTGCAACGACCCTGTTCCCAGATAAGGTCACATTCTGAGTTTCTGGGTGGAAATAAAATTTTGGGGGGATGTTATTCAACCTGCTACATCCTGGATGGCAGAGAGAGGGCAAGGATCATGAAGTAGAGTTCTCATGGTAGACATGCTGTAGTGGGTGTGATTCTAATGATTTCCACCAGCTAGTTCCTCAGGAAACACATGACGCTAGGGCTGGCCCAGCCAAACCGGACTCGAGCCCACTGCTCCTGGTGTGTATTACTCATCCCATGGCATCATCATCTTAGAAGTGCAGCAGCCTCCATGGGTGGCTGATGGTCCAAAGAATGCACTTTTGAAAGTGGGTTCCGCTGAGAAAAGTCTGACTAGGAAAACTGGAAGAAGTGTCTTGCAGGGAAAGCCGCATGACTACAACCTTATAAGTGAAGTCCACGTGCTCCAGTGGGCTCCAGAGTAGAAATACTCACTGGAGGATTAGTATAACTTACCTGCTCCAAGCAGAAGTTTACACTATAGCTCATATAACATGCTGATTTCCTTTGGGGTTAGTATTGTTTTTTTGGTAATACCCTGCTGTGTCCTAGTAACACTTGCTATGTCATTGGGAGCAACTAGACATGGAGGGGGGGGGCGGCATCTATATCCTCCCAGAGGGATGGATGTGGTGGTCCTTGGCCAGGCCTACTGCAGGCTCAATGGCTCGTAGGACCCGGGACATGGAGTGTGTAACTGAGGTTGTAGTCTCCTTACATGGCAGCTGCTGCAGCCCCCCAACCTCATGATGAATTACGAGCTCCGAGCTTCTCTGACCTGGTGGATTGCCCACCATCAAGGCTGCACTGACTGTGAAATTTTGGACCTCCCTCTTTGAGCACATAGGAAAGCCACAGGGTGTTTTGCTCTCATACATGTAACCTTATCTCAGGAATATCTTTTGCCCTGTTTGTTGTCTCAGTGGAATACTGAAGTGGACTGAATTCATGCTTTCAATTTTAGTCAAAGTTAATACCCTGGCTAGACTTTGTGGTCTTGCCTAGCTCCCCAAACCATGCCCAAATCAATCTCCACGGGTAGGGGGATGGAATAATCCATTGGACTTTAGCCAGTCAGGCACAAACCTTGAACGGGAGTGGGGTGGGGAGGGTGGAGTCAGTCTCTCTCAACCACAGAGCTCAGGGTGGAGGGGAGGTTTCAAGAGGCTTTTGGGATTTTGTGCCTTGAATAAAGGGAAATCATGCTGGGGGAAGAAATAGCAGATGTTGACTTCATACGTTGATATTTTCTAGATTGTATGTACTCTCTGGCTGGCTAGACCAGATACTTGCAGGCTTCATTGTTGACCTGTTTCATCATACTGAGAAATAGAAGTTTTATTTTGTTTTTCCTGGAACTAGGGAAATTCCAGGTAGCTCTGCTTCACAGGTGTAGATGTTGCATGTGAGTTACTCTATTAATAACAGAGCTATACTCTGTTGTAGGCACTGGGGATACAAGGATGGATGAGTCTGTATTAGTTAGGGTAAACACCAGCTGCTGTAACAAAGAGACCTCAAAATAGAGAAGCTTCATATGTTGGTGATTTGTAGCAGTTCTGAGGGGTGCCCTTCAGTTAGTGGGTGGCTCTGTTCCATGAGGGCATTCGGGGACTTTGGCTGACAGTGGTTCTGCAGTTTTTAACATGTGGCTTTAAAGTCACCATAAGCCTTGGTACTCCATCCAGCAGGAAGGGGGAAAGAATGTAGGGGCACACATGCAAGGTTTTAGGAACCCAGCCTGGACGTGACACTCATCACTTCTGTGCACATTCCTTTCTTCCAGAAAGTTCCTCTCAGGACGTGCTCAGTTTGATGGGGAAGATTAGCATGCAGACCAAAGGCAGAGGAGGATTAGGTCTTGAGCAAGAGTGTTTCTACCTTACATCCTGCACTTTGCGATTCCAAATTGTCCCAATGCTAAGACCTGCTCAAAGGGAAGGAATTCTAAGATGAAAACACAATGCCTCCTGTCATGTGGAACAAAACCACACCTAAAAATTTTATTTCCTCCTCCTATGTATTTCTAGTAAGCTATTTCTTGTTATTAGTGATGCTGTTTAATTTTATTTACCTCTTTGCAGTTCCTGGTCATTCTTAATCTCTATTCCTTGGAGAAAAACACTCAAATCCAAACCTTTCTTGAAGACTCATAATGTTCCGAGTTCATATTCCCATCGCCTTCCCAACTTAATTACCACGATGAACCTGTGAAGAGGTATCAATATTTTTATTTTACAGTCGTGGACACTGAGGCTCAGAGAACTTGGGAAACTTCCTTAAGATCATGCATCAATAGGGACAGGGCTATGTGTTCGTCTGCGTCACCCTAGTTACTGAGCAAGCACACCTCTACATTTCAGGGCTCAACGCACAGACAGTTGTTTCTCACTCATGAGACAGACCAACTGGCGGGGGGGTCCTAGTTGGTGGGTGGCTTTTGTCCCCAGGCTCCTTCATCTTGTGCTTCTGCTGTTCTCTGAGACTTTGAGCGCTCACCATCCAGTTGGCTCCCACCCAAATTCATGCCTTTTCGTAATTCTGGAGTCCTGTCTTTTCCCATGAATATACTGTGCCAGAGATATGCTTGCATGTGTGATTTTTATATTTTCATATTGTCTTGTTATACCATTAACTGCGTTTTAAAAACAAGGGTTGTAAAACTTAACGTAGGGTTTGTTTGTTTCTCAAATTCTTCAAAAAAATAACAAAGAGCAATGCATTTTTCAGACTCTCAAATGTTAGCCTTACATTTTCCTTTAGCTTTTTTTCAGTGGAACTGTATTTCCTGACCATATCTGTTTTTGTGCATTGCTCCCCTTCTCATTTCCCAGACTCTCGAGAGTTTGCTTCTGTAGGTGTTATAACAGATGCCTGCCTCAACCAGGCTCCCGTGGTGGAGAGTGGAGATTTCTTGGCTCTTCCGGTGTTACTTCTCAGGCTATTAACAGCTCCTTAAATGGAGGCTCAGCTCTCAAGTCACCACTGGTCTTTTCAAGTTTATTGGCAACAGGTGGTGATGTTTCTAGCACTTCTTAAAGCTCTCTGAACCTCATTCCACATTCTTCTTCATGCTTCTCATGAAAATCTTACATTGGTTAGGAAAAAAAATTCTACCTAGTTCTAGGACCAAGACTTTGAAAAGAAATGCCTATAGTTCATCGTTATCAGTTCTTTCTTAGTGAGCTACTTTGGGGCCCAAGATGAGGGGCCCGAGATTTAATAGCCGTGAAGGATGAGTGAAAATGAACATGAAAGGTTGAAGGTAACCCCATCACGTAGCAAGCGATTCCCGCTAGTTATTTGTATCCCAGGAGCAGGTCATTGTCACGCTCATTCTCCAGATACATCCTCTCTAAGGCTGACACGGTCAGTCACCTGCTTCCAAGAAATACGCCATTTCCCCTGGGTATTCATGGGGCTTGGCTGCTTAAAGAGGATGCTGCCACACTGGAGGGATGCTGGATTCAACTCCCTACCCCTACTGGCCCCGTCAGAAGCAGAAGGCAGGGGCGGCCAGGGTCACACCTTTCTTAAAATCGAGGATTGGAAATGGGCAGAGCCCAGGGGTTCGACTCCACCCCTCTGTCTCAGCTTGGTCTCTGAGGGACCTGGAGACTCATGAGAGGCGGCTGGGGAGAGTTTGGCCGAGAGATCTGCCTTGCAGGGGCCTAGGTGTACAGTGGGTGTAATGGGAAGGCTATCTCCTTTGGTATTCCAAAACTAAACCGCTGGGCCCCTGGGATGTGAACAAAAGACATTGGATGACAGGGATGCGTGTGGGAGGCAAGCTTAGCCTCTCCTCTTAGCTTCGTATTTCTAGTTGTTCTAGAGACTACATTTCAAATCGTGGCAATTACTGAATTTCCTAGATTCCGTAATATTACTGACTGTAAACCACATTACCAATTTAATAACGGAATTTTTGCGTGTGTGTGAGGAGAATGAAATACCACCATTTAAAACATGCAGTTTGACAGCACAACACATTCCAAATTTCAGAAGTGCGGTAAAATGCGATGAAATGGTAAAATGTTTTAGCTCAAGGAAATATGTTAGAAAAGAAGATTTTCTGCTCTAGACTAGAGTAAGCCCAGCTCGTTGCTGGAGAGGTAGCTGGAGAGGCATTTTTTTTTTCAGGTCACTTTTCCAGCAGTGGTGTTGGGTCTGCAATCAAAGGAGCAGGCAGAAGCTAGGGCTCTGGTGTGGAGGCTCCGGTGGGCGATCTGCGGATGTAATTTCTTGCTGTTGTCTGTCCTGCCACCCACCTAGCTAGCGCTGAAATCTGCTGTGAGCCAGCGGACCCCTAGGGAGTGAATTTGCAGAAAGATAAATTCCTCTGTTGCTGCCTACATTTGAATGCTGTTGTGGAAACTGAATAGAATACAGATCACCCTCAAATTGAATTCTGTGTACCTGCTCTGCTAAGTAGAAAATTGCATATCAAATAACGCTTCCTAGGCTTGGCTCTGTCTAGATGCAGAAGTTGCTTACCGTCTTTAGTGTTCTTCGTCATTCAGGCAAATGAAACCCGTTCGCCCCAATCATTTCAGGATCGCAGGCATTTTATTTGGGGGGATATTTTCACTGCCTACTGTCACCTCCTCGCCCTGTCCTTCCCCAGTGTTCTCGAAGATGCTGCATTTACCTCCATTACAGCAGTCAGCACCCTGAATTGGAACTTCTTGGTCATAGGGACTAGTCTCATCTTTGTAATAAGTGTTCAGCATTAGCAGCAGCACACAGTCAGTGCTCAATAAATGTATGTTGAATGCGTGAACGCAGGGAGAACCAGCTGGCATAAGAATCTCTAAAGAGCCTTCTTCTGTGGCCTTAGCCCTGAAAGGGAGCCCATTGCCCCTCTCCTTATGTGTAGGGCATGTAGTTAAGATGTTCACTAGTGTCTGATTGGTGTTTTGAGTATTATTTTCTCCTTGACGTGACTCCTCGTTAGATCCTTGTCTCTGTTTCCTTTAAACACTAGTAAATGCTAGAGGAACCTGGAGAGGCTGGTTGTGCCATTGCAGCTGTGGCAGTTCTGTTGGGCCTCCAGGCAGCTGCACAATTCAGCAAAGCAGGAAGAGAGATGCCAATCACAAAGTGAAAATGCGTGGACGTTAGCATTCAATCCAGGATCAGTGCCAAGTGTTGGCAGAATGGGTGGATCCAGGCATGGGATTATTTGGGAATCATCAGGAAGACCAAAGATGGTTCCTTCGCTGGTTGACCAGCACATCAGTTTCACCAGCAATGCTTCACTCCTTTGAGGCTGAAGCCTTTTATTTTCAAGCGTCCTGAGTAAAAGAAAACTCCATGACAGGGACATGTGTGTGGGGAAGGCATAAATTAAGTGTGAAAGAAATTAAAACACAAAATGTAAATTTTGTCTTGAGATAGCTTTGCCTCAAGGAGGCTCTGCTTGTGTTCTGAGACAGGTGGAAATCTCTCCTGGGCAAGTGCCTGGGGCTGGGGCCTGAGCTGTTTGATTGGCAGGGCACAGAACCCCACGTAAGAGGCGGCACATTTTGTTTTTCTCTCTGGGTCTCATGGTTTAGTTGCGCCAGTTCTCACTGCTTCCTTTAGGATGTTTTTCCCTGGAGGTGCTGCATTATGGAAATTGGAGGGCATATTTTTGGTTGTGACAATGATTGAGGGGCCCTGCTAGCATTTAGTGAGCATGGCCTGGAGCACTATGCAATGCATGGGGCAGTACTGCCCACTGAATTGCCCTGTGTCCTGCCAGACTTTCAAAATGTCCCATAGGACTTTCACATGGGTGAAAATACTCTGACTCCTGATAAAAATGACAAGCAATAGGATATATTGGAGTATATGAGGAAGCCATTTGCTGTAAAGCTGATTTGGCCTAACCTTATTTTTTTTCCAAAAGGGCCTGATGTGGCTGTTGAGCATGCATTGTATATCCTTTAAGCATTTGCTATGTCCCAAAGGCAAGAACAAATGCCCTTAAGATAAAGGTGCAACTTCCCCTATTAGTATTTCCTTAAGTGTAAGCATCTCCCCCTAGACTAGGCATTGATTGCTGTGCTCACCTGTGACCAGCCAGCTCCCTGTGACCACCCAGCTCAAGACAGGAGACCTGCTACCCCACTGTGTCCACTGAGACAGTAGACCTACTACCTGCTTTGTCCATCAATCGCTGTGCCAACAGGGCAATCTTGTGACTATCGTAAAAGGGACATTTCAGTCATGTGAAACATCCTCTTTAAGGGTATATAACCACTCTGTATACCCCACTTCTTTGGAGTGCTCCGTTCCTTTGTGGAAGGACTCACCTGGGCTATATGGTCCTCACATCTGGCTCATAATAAACTCACCCCAATTTTGATTTGTAGATTGGTTATGGATTGTTTTCATCGACACTCCAATTTCCATGTGCAAAGGTGTGATGTACCCTAAATTTGCCAGGAAAGCAACCACTGTGTAAATTATTTTGTTTGGAAATTTACCAGAAGTTGGAAAGTCACTTGTAGGGGCTGGCTTACCAGTGTAGCCCACCTTTGTCCGTCTGTTTCCATGGCTTTCATGTTCGTAAAGATTCTAAGGACTGCATCAAGCATCTGACTACTGCATTACATTCTCTGGTGTTGTGTTCTCTGAGCATTTCTGTGTTGAAATATATGTACATTTTATTACAAATTAATTTCCCCCCTTTTATTACAGTTACAGCATTGTGTTGATTATTTATTTATTATTTTGGTGAGGAATGTTGGCCCTCAGCTAACATCCATTGCCAATCTTCTGAGGAAGAGTGTCCCTGAACTAGCATCTGTGCCAATCTTCCTCTATTTTGTATGTGGGACGCTGCCACCGCATGGCTTCATGAGCTATGTGTAGGTCCACACTGGGAATCTGAAACTTCAAACCCTGGGCCACCAAAGTGGGGTGCGCAGACTTAACCACTACACCACTGGGATGGCCCCTGATTATTTAAACACTATGTTTATATTAGTTTATATATACATATGTGTATATATATGCTGCTTTTTACTATCTTAACCATTTTCAAGTGTACAGTTCAGTAGTGTTAAGTGTATTCACGTTGCATTCCTCTTGCAAATCTAAAACTCTCTGCCTGGTAAACAACAACTCCCCATTCTTCCCTTCCTCAGTCCCTGGCAACCACCATTCCACTTTCTGTTTCTATGAATTTGACTACTTTAGATACCTCATCCTAGTGGAATCATACAGAATTTGTCTTTTTGTGAGTAGTTTATTTCACTTAGCATAATGTCCTCAAGGGTCATTCATGTTGTAGCATGTGACAGAGTTTCTTTCCCTCTTAAGGTGGAATAATATTCCATTGTATGTGTGTACCGCGTTTTGTTTATTCATTCATCCATGAGTGGGCAGTTGGGTTGATTCCACCTGTTTGCTCTTGTGAATAATGCTGCTGTGAACATGAGTGTACAAATATCTCGAGACCTTGCTTTCAATTCCTTTGGATATGTATCCAGAAGTGGCATTGCTGGATCATATTTTTAATTTTTTGAGGAACCTCCGTACTGTTTTCCATAGTGGCTGCACAATTTTACATTCCCACAAACAGTGTGAAGGGTTCCAGTTTCTCCATATCCTTGTCAACACTTGTTTTGTTTTTTTTTGTGGATATCCATTTCTGATAGGTGATGGTTAAGTTATATTTTATATGAATTCTATTTCAAGATAGTGAGGGGGTAGTTATAGAATATTTATTATCAAAAGGGATTGAGAACAACTGTTCTAGTGTCTTTCTTCATGATCTTAACAACAGTCATGTCTACATACGATCTTTAAACTTTCGTTAAAGAGCAACATTTCCTTTCTTTCTCTCTGGCAATGCTCTGCTTCTCCCGTAGCTGACACTTGCCCTGTGCAGCCGCCACAGCTTTCTTTTGTTCTGTGCAGAATTAGGTATATTTCAGTATTTTTTCTCCCTCTGCAGTAATTAGTAATCTCTTTCAAGGAGAAGGACAGAATAGCTGTTTTGGCATTGAGCATGTGAACTTTGTATATAATGAGTGTTAATGACTAATATTTTCGTGACTCAGCAAGAGTGGATTTCTGGTGGACACATCTCAGAGACACAAAAGAATAATCTGGACCTCTGGAAACCATGCTTGGAGTTCTGGAGTTCTACATGTTGTAGATAATTTGCCATAGAAGTTATAAGAAAGCAAGTTAATGTTACCATTTGGTGTGTTAAGAAGGTAGAATAGGGGCTGGCCCCATGGCATAGTGGTTAAGTTCAGTGCACTCTGCTTTGGCGCCTGGGTTCACAGGTTGTGATCCTGGGCGTGGACCTACACCACTTGTCAGTCACGCTGTGGTGGCAACCCACATATAAAATGGAGGAAGATTGGCACAGATGTTAGCTCAGGGCTAACCTTCCTCAACAACAACAACAACAACAACAACAACAAAAGTAGAGTAATCCATTTAGAACACTATGGGGTGAGGATGGGGAGTGACTGGACTTTCTGTTCTGTTGACTAACATGGAAGCAAGCCTGGTTCACCTGTTCCCCAGGACCTCAGTGTTGGGGTACACTCAGTGAAGCCCCTTTTGCATGAACCCAGGCTCATTCAGAGGTTTTCCCCACCTCATCATTGGAGTCTTCTCTGTGCTCTAACATGGAAACCCACTACAGGATCTGACCTGGGATGCATTTTGTAGCTGATCTTTCCTTAATCACCTTCAGTATAGGTCCCCCAAAGAAATTTTTCTTTAATGTGTCAGGGACCAAAAATATATATAAAAGAAAATCATTCCAATATTTCACTTGAGATTGTGCAGATAATGACAAGTTCTTTTCTTTTTTTTTTTTTTTAGTAGCATTTATGGCTATTCAATTAAACAGCCACCAAACAACAGGGAACCCACCACTATTTCCAAATGTGATATCTTGGTGTTTGTAGCTCACCATATGTTTGAAGTATGACATAATCCTTATGGAACACATTCAATTTGTTGCTTCCCAACTTCAACAGAAGCAGTTAAGCCTGTCTCCTTTTAGACAAATTGTTAATGAAAAGGTAGCTGAACAATCATTTTCTTGTAATATGCAATTCCGTCTCCTTAAATACAGGAGCCTGACAGAGCCATTCAGCAGTTAGCACTCTCTCTATACAACTGAACTCTCTCTGACCCTCTGGAACCGATAACTGGAGCAAAAAGAGAGAAAGAGGGGCAACGTCAACGAAAAATAAATGCTCACCTGTAATACATATTCTCTTGAAAGTTGAATGGAAAGTATATTTTACTTTATTGTTTTCAGATAACATATGAATAATCGCCTTCTGCTACCAAATCCATTTTTATTGATTTTAAAGTATTTCATGATGTTGGTGCAATGTTTGGGAAATGGTGGGTCTGTCTGAAGGATTCAGAATTTGGAGTCCTGAGCTTTCCTCTCTTAGCAGTGAGTCAGTGCTGCTGATTATGGCACAGGTGGACAATGGCTCCCTGCTTCCCAGAGAACCACAAAGGAGAAAACAAAAAGATTGGCCATCCATCCAAAGCAAGCATGAGAATTTTACTTTATTTTATTTTTTTATAATTTCCCCAAAAGTTTCTTGAATAGAATTGAGCAAAGACAGCTTTACATCCCATTTTTAAATATGAATAATATTCTAACGATGTCTTTAGGGCATGTTGTAGAACAATAGTAGCTGGTATTTGTTGAGTGTTAACTCTGTGCCATCCCGGACCCAGGTCATCTGTGTCCCTCACCAGTGAAGGACGGATGGGCCGTGACTATCACCCCCATTTGATAGATGTAGAAATGTGAGTCAGAGAGGTTAATTAACATGCCTAAGATCACCCAGCAGTTTTGTGGTAGAGCTGACTTTTACACTCAAGAAGGCAAGCTCTGGAGTCAAGATGTGTAACTCCTACCCAGCACCACACCACGGCTGAAGATTGCATCACGGTCGAACCTCATCGATTTAGACTAATTTGGGGACTTGGGGGAGGAGCAGTGTGAATGACAGAATGTTTGAAAAGAAATGCAGTCTTCCACCTCCAAGGAGATGTGCCTCCAGTAAATTAATTAAATGACGGTTTTAAAATTAGGCAAGCAGTCTTGAAGATCTCATTTTATTGTAAGGGAAAATGTTTGGTCTTTAAAATAATAAAGTTTTTTATTTTAAGGTCTTGCTTTCGTGTTTCTAATCCATGTTTACAAATGTAAACTATTCACTTTTTAGTTAGGCAAACTTCATGCATTGCAGACCGTGTAAGTGCCTTGGGAAGAGTTTTGTCTGGTGGAATCTCTTGGAATGTAGACTCCAGGCTCAGGGCTGGGTTCAAAGGCTTGCACTACTGCTCAATAGCTATTTGGCTTTGGGAAGGTTTCTTTATTCCTCAAGTCTCTGTTTCCCCATCTGTAAAATGGGTCTGATGATGGAACCAACTTCCTAGGGTTGAGGACTAGATATGCTAGGTGAGGATTAGATGGACAAATACGTATTCAGACCTTAGCCCAGTGCCTGGAGCAGAGATGTTGCTCAGCTGATGTGAACTGTCATTGCTAGTGCACAGAAGGAGGACTCAGGGATTACAGGGTGAGTGGGAGACAAAGGTGCAACACCTACTTTCTGTATGAATCAAATATATGTGATAATGCAGAAGGAGGGGAGTCTGGAAAGGCGGGATGTATCCTGATCCCAGATAGACTCATGAAAGCACTTGGGCTCCATTCTTGGCATTATGGAGCAGCAGGAAGATTCTCGAGGCTGGGCTTGATAAGGCAGGGTTTAGGGAGTGATTTGGCAGAGAGAGAACAGAGACCTTGTCAAGAGGGAAACAAAGGGAAAGGAAATAATGAGACAAAGGCTCCCGGTACCTCATCAGTGTGCCCATGGGGAGGGCAGGAAGGAGGTGTCCTGGAGGCTCTGGGTACTGGACCACCAGCTATTCCCACTACACAGGGGATGACATAGCTCGTGGGAGCTGACTCCCTGCTCACCAGGGAACCTTCTCATAAATTTTTTCCCCAATTTGCTTACAGAGAATGCAATGGTCATGCTAAACAGGGGTTTAGGCCACCGGACAATTGTGTTTCTCAGTGTGGATTGTAAGTCTGAGTCTGGTTTTATATGTCACAGCTTTGTCAGCATGAGTCAGTATCCCAGCTCCACACCCTCTGACACTGCACAGATCAGGCTTCTGGGCCGCCCAGACAGAGGCCAGCCCCAGACCACCGAGAATTCACCAGGGTAAATGTCACCATGGGCTTTCCCGATGGCCAGCTGGCCTTCCCTTGGTGGTCCCCCGTCGTGTCCAGCATGCCTTTTCTTCAGTTACTGTGCAAACCTCTGTAGCCATCCCTGCTTCTCTGGCTTCTCTCCCGAATCCAGCCTCAAGCTTCCACTTGCCCCTTAGATGACCATCTTGTTGATGCATCTTCAGTTGAGCTCGTGCCACTCATCCCAACCTCAGGACCTTCATCCCCATGGGACTGGCCCCAGCACCTCCTCTCTTCACTTGTGACCTTGTTTTTATCCCCTCTGGGAAAGCCCAGTTCTCTCAAGGCCCAAGACCCTGAGGTTTTCTCCTGAGTTCAGCCCTTGGCCAACCTGACTTTCATGGGCTTTTTCTCTAGGCTTTCCTTAAGGCCTTTCACTGGTCTCCCCCTTTGGGGGTCTCAGCTTTGGCTTCCTTTGGCAGGACCACTGCCCCAGTGTTGTGTTCCTCTACCCCTTCCCTGGGAGCCATGCAAATTCCACACCTCCAGCCTCGTTTGCCTCAGTTTGACCTTTGGACCTCTCCATGAGGATGTGCAAAAGTCATGTCCAAAGTCAAAATTATTCTGACCTCCCCAAATCTGCTTGCTCTTTGACATTCCTGAATTTTTAACAATGGCGTGAGCTTTTGTCTATTTATTCAAGGTAGAAAACTTGTGACCATTTGTCACTCTCTGTTTCTTCCTCACATCTGTTTGGACACCAAGCCTTTGGTGAATCCTCTTCTTAAATATCACACAAATCCAGCCACTGATCTCTATCCTCTCTGCCTTTGCCTCCACTCTGAACTCAGGGTTTGTGCCCAAATACAGTGATAGCCTTCCAGCTGGTCTCCTTGCCTGTTTGCTCTCGTTTCTACCCCCATCACAATCATCCTCCATGTGCTGCTCTATAAAATACACTTCTTGTCATCTCTTCCTCCTATGCAAAGAAACAACAACAACCAACCAGCCAACAAAACCAGTACAACCTCTTTGGTGGCCCTCAGTTGCCTGTGGGATGAACTCCCGGCTCAGTGTTAAAGGATGCTCATCATCAGCCTTAACTTGCCCGGCCCTTCCCCATTGCCCAGTTCAGTCACACCACCTGCCTCCATGCCCCTATTTCCTGAGGAAGTTGTGCATTTGTGTGTTTGTTTTGTTTTTAAGTGCACCTCCGTGCTTTTCTACCTGTTGGGAATGCCGTTTCTTGCACCCCATCCCATCGTCTGCTGGTTGACTCAGGTTCACAAAGGCTCTGTTCAAATGGTCAGTGGCAGATTTCCTTTCTGTTTTCATGGCGATTGGAATGCACCAATATTCATCTTGCATGGCACTTGTTTGTCTTCCAGTCACCCGAGTGGACTCTGTGCTGCTGGAGGGTAGGGCCTGTGCATTGCTGTATTTGTACCCATGCTCAGCTCTGTGCACGGCTCAGCAGTCAACTGTAAACATGCGAGCAAGGAGGGGGGACGGAAGGAAGGAACAGAGTCAAGGCTTGGGAAATGGAATGGGTGGCAGTGTACCATAGATGAGACATTAAGACATTTAAAGAACAACCACAATCAATGAGCTGTGTCAGCTCAGAACTTTGTGATCGACTTTTATGTGCCATAGAACTTTGCCCTGTTGCCCACAGTTTTTGGAAAAGCCGCAGCCCTAATGCTTAAGCACATTGCTGTAATTCGACTCTCCATAAAGTGGTCTTTAAATTGTGTTTTGAGGCGGGGAAGTGCACATCGGTGACATACTTAACCATACAGCTGCAGCAAAGCAGGAATCTGGACCTATCTGTATGCAAATACAATGCTTCAAGTTCATTATTGTTATTAGGAACTGGAAATACAGCCAGAGCAGAAATAACAGTATATTTCCCTTTGCCTACGTTGTGTTTTGTCAATGGGGCTTCTGAAGGCCTATGCATTTACTAACCCATTAGAATGAGTGACTTTATATCCTAAGGTAAAATTAAAGGAATTTAAGGATCTGCCTACGAGATACACTTGTTTAAACCTATATTAATGTCTCTATTGGTTATGTTGGCTAGGTTAGTGGCATATTATTGGAAAAGAAAATGTCCCAGCCATATGGATACTTTCTAAATTTCAATGTATTTTTTTTTTTTCTGAGAAAGCATAGAGCTGAATCACTTCTCTCCTTTGTAAAATATAAGATGTAGGGGAAACATAACTATCCTTAAATGCAAAGCATACCATCAGTTCTTTATTTTTTTACTCTCATTTCTAGTATCTCATTCTCCCTTTTCCTTCTGATGTACACTCTTGGCTTCTTCCAGCTCTCATGTTAGAGTTCGCTAACTTCTTTTCTTTGTGCCCCCCAACCAGTATTTACTGTGGTACTTACCAGGGCCTGCCCTAGATGTGCGGGATCCCAGGCAAATATTCTTTTGTGGGACCTCTGTCCGTATTAACAATTGGATTAAAAAATGTATGGGTTCATTGAGGTGTATTGATTCATCAAAAAAATTTAGAGTAATGGGTAGAGAAGAGATACTTATGTACTTATTTATTCTCCAATCAATGCACGTGAAGGGCATTCCTTCTCTCCAGGCACCATCTCTTCCTGTACAGGTCTAGGAGCCATCTCTTTATTGTCTTTATTGCCAAAGGCAGTATTTCCTAATAACTCCATGTCTCCCACCTTGTTGTCACTCATAACACATGGCTTTTTGGAACCTGTTTGTGTTGTAACAATATAGCTCATCTTGCATCTGCAGCTCCCCAGTCCATTTACTGAAGGCTGTGCCACAATCCTCATGACGCTGTACCATTGATGGTGCCATCTGGGAACACTGGCTTTCAGGACTCTCTCTAAGGTAGTTACCATGTTTCGTTGATGATGACCGCAGATGCAGATCTTACCCAGAGAACACAGGAAAATGTGAATGACAGTTTGTTTCTGAGAATGTTAAATGCACTCATTTTATAGCATACAGGTAGAAGAGTGCATCTTCGAACCATATCTCAGACACTGTCACTGTGTTCGCAGGATGTGGTCTCACAGGGTTGATCACACCTTCGCACTCCACAAGCAGGGGCCGGGTGAGAAGAGTGGTCTACTGGTGTAGGGAGCATCCACCCCTCACCCTGAGGGGCTGGACGCTGACCTAGAAAAGGATGGCTATGGGGGTTCCCACCCTATTTACTGTTCCATCTGAAAAAATGTCAGTCCGAAGGTTTGCAGACAGCCTGCTTGAGTTCTCCCAGAGCAGTCCATTAGGTATTCTCAGATAACGGGAAACCTTGACAAATCTGCAATTGTCCAGGAACCTAACAGTTTCTGAAAATGGCATGCTGTCCATCCCAGCCATTGTGCTTGTGTGTCTGTGGAGTGTTGTAAGCGCTTGGCAGCTCTCACCATTTTCTGCACCATTTGTGCAGTGGATCTTGATGTTGGTTTCACTTTTCCTTTGTGAAAAAATAAAATATAATAATATTATATTATTATATGTAATATAATAATAAAATACAGTATAATAAAAGACATGAAAATTTTTGAAAAGGATCTTGATGGTGGGGGAGGTTGTGCATGTATGAGGCGGGGGGTACATGGAAACTCTCTGTAATTTCTACTCCATTTTGCTGTGAACCTAAAACTGCTCCAAGAAAAATCTATTTAACAGGTGAAAAAAAATATAAAAAAATAAATGACTTTGAAGAGTGAGATGTCACCACGTTGGTTGGAGGTGGGAGAAGGCATCTGAAAACCCCCGCAGTGTTATGGGACAATAGTCTGGAAAGCCCTAGGAGATGGGTGCAACCACCTTTTAGGATTGCCTGATATGTGGCACGGAGCCTGCAGAGGAGATGGGGTGCCGCCTGCGTGTCATGGTAAAGGACACTGGCCGCCCCCTACCTACCCTGGGTGGTATGGACCAGAGGCAGCACTATGGTTGGAACACAGATGCCAGGAGTCCATCCACAGACCCGCACACTCGGCTTAAGGCCAAGGTCGGCAGGAAGCCTTCAGGAGCTCAGAGCCGTGAACTTGTCCTGTGTCTGACTTGAGTGAGAATCTCCAAAATCAGCATGTCAGCACCATTCTAGCAGCCTGGTGTCACACAAACCCTTGAAATGTGGCACTGCCTGGTGGGCTGGAACCAGAGCCCAGCCAGGGCCTAGGATAACAACATGGGCATGAATCTGAGAGCAACTTGGGGCATCTTGTCGACCCCAAGGCAGATGAAGGGGGAGTAGATGGTCGGAGAAATGGGGACCCAGGGGAGAAATTCTCACTGGGGAAGATGTGGATCTGAGCTCCGGTGCCCAGATGGCACTGTCAGTCTTGAGCAGGCTCAGCCACTGGAGGGGAACAGAGGAAGGTGCTTCAGAATTCAGGCCCCTGAGACCCGGGTCTTGGGGTGGGGCCCTGCTTGTCCGGGGCTTGGGTGGTGCCAGTAGTTATGTTCAAGACACAGTGTGGACACGGGTATAATGTGGTCCTGGCCCCCACCCTCAGGTGGTTTACGTTCTGGGCTTGTTAGCAGACAGATAACCTTGAAGTTTCTGCTTTCTTTATGGCTCTTTTGCACTTGCTCGTGGACTTGGATGGGACTCATGCACGCACTCTGCAGGTGCGCCCTGCTCCAGCTGGAGCTCCAGGGTGGTGCAGGGGAAGGCAAAACGCCTCGTACATTCTCCCAGAGTGGAATCTTTCACATCACGGGGTCTATAAAGAAGATGTGTTTGCCTTTACTTCTGCTTCACTTCCCATATCTTTTCTCCACCAGCAGTTAAAACACCAGGGGCAGATACCAGCACCATTAGGTCCATCCAGAGGTCCCCTCATACTCATGGACCCCACTTTCCTGATTGGCCTGGCCCCAGCTGCTCATCTGGTCTCATCATCACACTGAACTGCTCTGTACAGTTGTGCAGGTTGTGCGTTGCTCAAGGTTCCATTCCCAGGGAGGTGGGGTGGCACTCACATCACAGATGTTGCAGACTTGTACATTTTACTACAGTTTTCCAGCAGATGGCAGTGAACTGTCTTGTTCTAACAAAGATCGGTATAGTATGATTTTCGGATAGGTGGAAGTCTTGAAGAAGGGGCGCCTTTTAATAATTTGCAAGAAAATGCCATGTGGGCTGGTAGTGCCACGGGCTAAACCTGACTGCTGTCTCTGCTGACCAGCCTGTGGAGGTGCCTTCATTTTCCCTAGTTAACTCTGGGACGACAACAGTTACTCCCTCATAAAGGTATCGTGAGGATGAGATGAAAGAACGAAAACAGTGTCCGGCACAGAGTAAACACTTGGGACAGTGGGCTGAATGGTGGCCCCCAAAAGACATGTCCATGTTGTTACCCCCGAACCTGTAAATGTGACCTTATTTGGAAAAGAGTCATTGCAGATGTGATTAAATTGAAGATCTCGAGATGAGGTCGTCTTGGATTATCTGGATAGGTCCTAAATCCAATGACAGGTGTCCTTGTAAGAGACAGAAGAGTTGAGTACAGACACATGGAGAAGAAGGCCGAGAGAAGGTGGAGGTGGAGATTGGAATGAAGCAGCCAGAAGCCAAGGGACACTTGGAGCCACACGCATCTGGAGGAGGCGAGGAAGGAGCCTGCCCTGGAGCCTTCAGAAGGAGCGTGGCCCTGCTCACACCTTGATTTCAGACGTCCGGCTCCCAGAACGTGAGAGAATAAATTCCTACTGTTTCGAGTCACCCGGTGTGTGGTACTTAGTTACGGCAGGCCTAGGAGACTAATGTGCTCAGTAAACATTATCTCATCACTATTATTGATGTCGTTCTTTCACCGTTACTGGAGAAGGAGGGAGCAGCGTAGGTTGGAGAAGATCATAGGTGCTGAGATGGACGGACAGTGTCCCCTGAGATAGTCTAGGGCGGGGTTGGTGGACATTTTTTGGTAAAGGACCAGATAGGAAACGCTTGTCTCAATGACTCAGCTCTGCCTTTGGAGAGTGAAAGCACCACAGACAGTGTGTACACGATGGGACAACAGATCCGGGCGGCCTGGGCTGTCGTGAGCTGACTCTTGGTCTGAGGGTGGTTCGCGGACCGTGCCAGGCAGAACTGTTTGTTACCTTCTGCAGCGAGATAAGAACAGAACAGAGAGTGACCAGGAACTTTTATGGCAATTTGGTAGAGTAATTTTATGTCTGTTGAGGCTAATAATAAAAAATTGAGGTGCACTTTTGTGCATCTCTCTTTTCCTTTCACTTTTCTAAGAAATTTATTGTTAATTTTATGCAAGTATCCCAATGTGGCAGATTAGAAATAAGAACCTGGTCTTTGACCGCAGACAGTTTGAGAAGCTTTGGTCTGTGCGAGACACTCTCCTACGTGCGAAGGTGCTGCTTACCCACTGGGAACCTCGAAAAGCGAGGTGGTGGAAAAGCCATTTTCAGTGCGCCTCCACCCTGGGGATGCAAGGTGGCCGAGTTTGCACTGGACATGGAGGCCTCGTCCACAGACCCTGGCCAAAGAAATGGTGATGTCACACGGCTGGGGGGTGTATTGTTTGTCTGAATCCACCATGTAGAGCAGGGCAGAGAGTTGGCAGCCAGCCAGCCCCAGGCTCCTTGACCTCCAGGTGCGGACGGGCCATGTGTGGGGGAGTCTTGGGTTTCCTTGCAGCTCCAGTCACCCTGTCACAGCCCTCTCCCACCCTGTGTGAGGCTCCTGGACACCTATGCTGCCTTCTGCAGTCATGGTCTTCCCCAGTGACAGTGGCTCCCTGAGGGCAGGGACCATGTGTGCCTCACCATCCTTGAGGCTGGGGCCCCTGCTCTGCCTGGCTCACAGCAGGTGCTCAATAAATGTTTACTGAAGGGTGACTGGACAAACAGACCTCTTCCTTTCAAATAATGTGTCCTCTGCTTGCGTTTAGGATAGCAGGTCCTGTGAGCAGGGAGGGTGGGAGCGCTGAGAACTTTGGGACTCAGGAGATGTGGCAGGACAGGGCAGATGTGCCACGTGACCAGGGAAGGCCGCCGGGTTCTGGAGGCACCATATATCCATCATCTTTGGTCTGCATGGGTTTAGGGCTGGAGGTGCCCCTCAGAGAGAAGACGGGGACTCAGGGCCAGCTGGAAAGAGAGTGCAGGAGGGAAAGAATGGCCTTCACGCAGGGCCGGGTGGTCGGGTGAAGCTATGCTGGGAGGTCCTCTGGAGGGACGGGGTAGAGGCTCCGCTTAGCTGAAGGGTGACACCAACTCCCATCATTTGCTGGTGAATGCGCGCACCTCAGGCAAAGTAATGTTCACAGGGAAGGGGGCCTGAGTAATGCGAGTCATTTTAAGAGTTATGAAACCTTGGGGAAAGGAGACAACCAGTCCTGCTGGCTCTGGGGGCAGTCGGGCGACTGCTTCGGCCCTTGATTCCCTTCATTGGAGCAGTCCACATAGCTGCCTGGGCGCCTCCCCTTGCCCCCTCTCCCCCCCATGGGGGAGCCTCCCAACACTTCCCCATGGTCTCCCACCCATCTCAGGCCCATTTGAGAAACGGTCAGTGCAGCTGTCATGATGGCTGAAGCGTGGGAGAGAGGCCAGATGAGAGCCGGCAGACAGATGCCCTCCTCGCCAGGAGCTGGAGGGCCAGGGATGAATCTGAGGCCACAGCCCAGGACTGCAGGGCACAGTTGTGGGTTTGTAACTTCTGATAAAACCAGGGGGGGTTTCAGGTCGGGGGCAGGGGGCCTGGATGGAGATCGCACGAGACCTGGACGATGATCACTGTGGAACAGGAAGTTGGACAAGTCCTCTCCTTTGGAACCATCCACCCTTCTGTGTATGATCTTTTTTCTTTTTTTTTTCAGTTTTATTGAGAAATCATTGACATACCTCACTGTATGTGTTTAAGGTGTACAGCATGATGTTTTGATTTACTTATATTGTGAAAGGTTCAGCTAACACCCATCTTCTCATATAGATACAACAAAAAGAAAAGAAGGAAAAAAAGAAAAGAAATTTTTCCCTTGTGATGAGAACTCTTAGGATTTACTCTCTCAACAACTTTCCTACACATCACCCAGCAGTTAGCTACAGTCATCACGTTGTACATTGCATCCCTACTCCTTATTGATCTCATAACTGGAAGTTCGTGCCTTTGACCAGCTTCCTTCAATTCCCCATCCCCCTACTCTCCACCTCTGGTAACAACAAATCTGATCTCTCTTTCTATGAGCTTGGTTTTTTTTAGATCCCACATATAAATGAGATCATACAGCATTTGTCTTTCTCTGGCTAACTTATTTCACTTAGCATAATGCCTACAAAGACCACCCATGTTGTCACAAATAGTAGGATTTCCTTGTTTTTTTTTTTTAATGGCTGAATTATCTTCCACTTATATATATCACAACTTGTTTATCCATTCATCCACCGATGGATGCTTAGGTTGTTTCATGTCTTGGCTATTGTAGATAATGCTGCAATGAACATGGGGATGTAGATATCTTTCTGAGTTAATGTTTTCATTTCCTTTGGATATGTTCTCAGAAGTGGGATTGCTGGATCATATGGTAGCTCTATTCTTAATTTTTTGAGGAGCCTCCATACGATCTTCCATAGTGGCTGCATTAGTTTACAATCCCACCAACAGTGCACAAGTGTTCCCTTGTCTCCACATCCTTGCCAGCACTTGTTATCTCTTGTCCTGTGTGTAATCTATTTGGTGTCCTTTTACTTCCCCATAGATTCTTAGAACAGCTTTATCTCATGTATCAAATAAAACCCCACATTTTGGTGGCTGGCCCCAAGGGAAGTTGCTTTCTTGCTCATGTCAAAGTCCAGTGAGGGTGCCCCAGTTGGTGGGCAAGGTCCATGTGGTGATTCAGGGGCGCCAGCTCCTTCCTTCCTGGAGTGCAGGGCCATGGCTGCCTCTGCATCCTGACAGGGGGCAGGGGGACCAGAGGGATGAAGATGGACCCCTTACCTCACATGCGGTTGGTGAGAACAAGGCCCCTTGCCTTCTTTGGCTTCCCTAGAGCTCTGGAGGAGTGCTCTCCTGAGAGGGGGCGTCGGGGACCCACCAGCACCTGTGTTTACTTAAGTCCCACCATGACAAACATGGTGAGGCAGCGAGTGGGGAGGTGACTCCTCAGAAGGAGACCTGGGTTCTTTCAGGAAAGGGAATGATGCCTAACTGGTCCAAATGACATATGTCCATTACAGGGGTCCAGGACAGTTGGTCCCCATGGAAGGAGGTGGAGGTAAAGTCTGGAGTCAGGGGTGGGAGGATGGCTTCCCCAGCAGGGCAGAGCCTGAGGGCCACCACCCAGGAGACTTGGGGCAGCAGGAGACAACACCTGGGTCCTGATTTCCTGGGTGGTGGGGGACGGTGTGAACATGTACAAAGAACAGAAGACACCAGAGACAGCCTTATCTCCCACTGAAGTTTAGAGAATGTGCTGGCAGGACCTACATGGAGTGTACTGGAAGGAGCAGTGCGCAGTGAGGCTTTAACTCCTTGCTCCTGTGGAAGACAGAGGCAGCTGGCAGGCCTGACCCAGCTCCACTTCTGTCCCTTGCTGAGAACTGCTGGGGTCAGGGAGAGAGTCCATTGCAAGAAGCACCTGCTCTGCTCCCGGGTGCACAGATGACGAGGTGGGCTCGCTCTTGATCTCACAGGGATGCTGGTCCTGAGAAGGGTCCTTCCCAGGCCATTCAGGGAGCTGGGGTGACAGGCAGGGACAGAGCGCTGCTCTCCCTCCACTGTCCCAGGACTCGTCCTGTTCCCTGCAGCCCTTACTCATGCCGCCTCACAGAGGCACAGGTGCATCCAGTCTGGGTCCCTCTGGGTGAGGGACACTGTTCCTACCTCGCCCTTCCAGAAGCTGGTTTGTCTCATCGCCTTATGAGTTTTCCCTCCCAGCAGTTCTGAATTCGTGGATGCCTAGTCACCTGTGCACAAATGTGGAAACTGGTTCAGAGAGTGATTTAAGCCCCAGACCTGAGGGTATGTTCTGGGAAAGTGCGGAGCGAGGATGTCTTCCCGTCTGGTTTATGGCTTCCCTCGCCCAGCAGCGCTGCCTCTGCCTTTAGTCTTGCCGAGATTTTATAACCAGCACTCATT
Source organism: Equus quagga (assembly GCF_021613505.1). Taxonomy (NCBI): domain Eukaryota; kingdom Metazoa; phylum Chordata; class Mammalia; order Perissodactyla; family Equidae; genus Equus; species Equus quagga. Next base: position 112,935,943 of record NC_060275.1, read on the forward strand.
TCGGGTCAGGCAGAGCCCCCTTCGGAGTCATAGCAGAGAGGAAGCCAGCCTGGCTCTCTGTGTGGGCTGGATCTTTTTCTGCTTGCCTTGGATACACCGTTGTAAGCAAGACTCCTGTAAATAAATAGTTCAGTTCCCACAGAAATTGCCTATGCTGGAATTTGTGCCTTTAAAAGAAACATGAATAATGACTAGGACAGAGCATTCTTTTATTTGAACCCAGATGATTTTAACACAGAGAGTAGAAATGTGAGAAAGCCCCAGCTAAGTGTATTCTCTGGGTTATAAATTCCTTTTCTCTCTAATGCCTCTGCCTTATCTGCAGATTCTCTTGGCTGCGCGCTCTTCTTTCATTTCTGTCTTCTTTATTCACTGTGTTCCTTCTTTTCTCGGATTTTACTAGCTCAGCAGCTGCATCTGAATTGAGCCAAGAATCCTTGCTCGGGGTGGCGAAGAAATGCACTCACTTTGCCTCCATGGTCCTGCTCTCCCCAAGCACACTGGTCCCCTTATGTCACTCTGTCCTTTTCGGAATTAACTCTGTCACAGATTGGGTTAAAAAAAAGAAAGTCATTGGATATCAAAACAATTTCAAATGATGGAGTTTGTTCGGCCTTTGTTTGCTGCCCGTAAAACTGAGCACCATTCACCACTTACTCCCAATGTGTATTCTTTGGCTGTGTCCACAGGATACTTTGAAACTTATTATTACTATTTTTTAAACAAAAGGACAGTGTGACCCGATGCATCTTAAAATAGTGAATTCACTTGAAATATCTTATTAAGCAAGAGGCTTCGTTGCTGGGGCTGTGGAAATAATGGTGGTTCTGGCAAAATGGAAATGGAACTGGTCACTGACGCAGCTCTCAGAACTGGTTCTTGAAAGAAGCATGGTATGTGTACTTTGGGGAGAGTTACGGCATTCTTCATAAGTCTAAACCTACCCCGGAAACTGTAATTGAATTTGAAAACACCCGAGGCTGTGGTTTCAGCTGTGCAGAGGAGGAGATAGAAGTCAGATTTAGGGAAGATAGAGTCAAGAGGAACTAGAGAAACCAGGGGGAAGAGAAAAAATATGTTATAATGGCAGAGATAAGCCCAGATTGATCAGTTATGATGATACAAAAAGTGAAATAAAATCAGGCTGAAACAAAGTGACTCTGAAAGCTTAAAATTAATCTGAAAAAATAATGTGGCAATATTCATCCAGTTACATTAGAATTCTTGATGAAAAGTATTAAGAAGGACAGTGACAGATATTTCATATTCATGAAGGCGAAAAGGCACCAGAGATAAATAGTTTTGACATCGTATGCACCTAATAACACATCTTTAAAATATTTACAGCAAAAATTCTTTAAATTATAAGGAGAAATTGAGAAACCTAAAACTGAAGAGTCCTCTGGTAGTGGGCTGAATGGTGGCCCAAAGATATGTTCATGTCCTAATGCCTGGAACCTCTAAGTCTGACCTTATTTGGAAAAAGAGCCTCTGCAGGTGTAATTCAGTTAAGAATCATGGTGAGAGTATCCTGGATTGTTCAGGTGGGCCCTAATTGTCATCACAAGTGTCATTATGAGAAGGAAGCAGAGGGAGGTTAGAGACACACAAGGAGAAGGTGATATGACATTGGATGGAAGAGACTGGAGTGAGGTAGCGTCAAGCCAAGGAATGTGGGCGGCCACCAGCAGCTAGAAGAGGCACGGAATGCTTTTTCTCCCAGGCTCTCGGGAGAGAGTATGGCCCTGCTGACACCTTGATTTTGTACTTCTAGCCTCCAGAACTGCGAGAGAACAAATTTCTGTTGTTTGGAGCCACTAAGTTTGTGATAATGAGTTGTGGCAGCCACATGAAAGAAATACGATTCTCAGAAATGGACAGATCAAGGGCTGGGCCCACAACCAAGTGGTTAAGTTTGTGCTCTCTAATTCAGCGCCTAGGGTTTCACCAGTTTGGATCCTGGGCAAGGACCTAGAGCCGCTTATCAGGCCGTGCTGAGGTGGTGTTCCACATATTAGAACTAGAAGGACCCACAACTAGAATATATACCTATGTACTGGGGAGCTTTGGGGAGAAGAAAAAAAAGAGGAAGATTGACAACAGATGTTAGCTCCGGGCCAATCTTTGAAAAAAAAAAAAAGATCAAGTAAAAGAATAATTAATAAGAATATAAAGGATTTGAAGATTTTAATTAACTCTATATCCAACTAAGGATACTCATTCTTTCTAAATATATAGGAAAATTTATAAAAATTAACCATGTCCTAGGCAACAAAGAAAAATTTGCAATTTCCCAAGGTTGAAGTCATTGAGTCCTTATTCTCTGGGGGCAATGCAATAAAAATAGTAACCACCAACAAAAAAATATGCAGAATATCCCCCACACATATCAGGAGATTAAAAAATACCTTCTAAATAATTCATGTTTTAATGATAAGGTCAAAATGGAGATTACAGTTCTTAAAACCAAATGACAGTAAAAGTTCTACATATAAAGCTGTGAGTTAAAGCCAAAGTGGTACTCATGGGGGAATTTAGAGCCAGAAGTGTGTTTATTAGAAAACAAGAAAGATTGAAAAGAAATTAGCTAAGCTTTCAACTTAAGAACCTATAAAAAAGAACAACAAAACAAATCCAAAGGATAGAAGGAAGAAAATGAGCAGAAATTAGTGAACTAGAAAGCCAGAAAGTCCAGGGGAGTTAATTAACAAAAACAAGCTTTTCAAAATGTTTAATAAAATCAACAAGGTTTTGGCAAGTGTAATGAATAAAAAAGAAAAAAAGCACAAATAAATATCATGAGGAAACAAAAAAGAATCTATAACTGTGGATACATTTGACCTTTAAAAATTATAAAAGAATTGGATATCTTTATACTAAACATTAAGAAAGTAGCTGATATTGAAAACTTCCTAAGATAATATAGATAATCAAGACTGACCCAAGAACAAGTAGAAAACTTGAATAGAGAAATAGTAATAAAATAAATGGAAATGATGGACACAGATCAATAAACAAGAGGCAGAAAGTCCATATAGTTTAACAGATGAGTTCTACTGAATATTCAAGGAGCAGATAATCTAGAACCAGTGAAACTGTTCTAGAGTGGAGAAAAAGATGGAAAGCTAACCAACCCATTTTATGAAGGTAGCAAAAACCCTATCATTAAAATGACACAAGGAAAGAATAAGAAAAAAACCCAAAGCCTCATTACACTTATGAATGTACATGCAAAACCCATAACGAATATGTTAGCAAGTTGAATCCTATGGTTTGTTAATAGAATAATACATCTTGAGCCAGTAGAGTTGGTTCAGCAAAGAATATCTATCAGTATGGTTAACTGCCGTAATAAGAGAAAAACCCTCCATGATTTTCACAATAGATGCTGCCTGCTCCCCACCCCTCCCCCACATTCATTCACCATGGAAACTCCTAGAGAACGGGATAGAAGGGGTCTGCCTGAACTGATAAGGAATATATACAGAGAACTGTAGGAACCATCACACTTAATGATGCGACAAAATTAAAGTCAGGTCATTGTGCCCGTATTATATGTCTCAGCTAAAATTCAAGAAAAGAAATAAAAATTGGAAAGGAGGAAACAAAACTGTAATTGTGTTCAGATGTTATAATTGTTCAATTTGAAAAACCAAAGGAATCATCTGATGAACAATTGGAATCATTAATTAGTTTAGCAGGAGTCCTGAATGTAAGTTGGACATATAAAGATAACTAATTTTTCTTCCATTAGCAATAACTAGTTAGAAATTCAACAAAAAAAATGATCCCATTCATAATAGCAACAAAATCTGTTAGGTACTTGAGAACAGACCTGTGGCCGTTATGCCAGGGCTTAACCACACTCCCTTCTTCTTTACTAAAAAAACTCAAATTTTGTTTGGGTTGGCAATATACTCCCCTAAAAATACTTGATCTCTAAGCATCCTTTGCAGCTAGGGTTGCCAGGGGATGAAGGTCACATGCTCAAAGAAACTAGGTAGAATTCCTGTGGGAGGACATTCCTCACTAGATAAGAAGACAGCACCACCTTCTTCCTGCCTGGAATACAGACAAGATGCCAGGAGGTATGGCAGCTTTCTTGTGATCACAGTGTGAAATCTTCCCACTGGAGATGGTGGAAGAAAAGACAGAAGATGCTCCGTTTCCTGGGGCAAAGTGCTGGCCCTGGACTGCTTTACCTTGGGCTTCTTGGAGAGAGAGGAAGGGAGGTGAGGTAAGGAGGAAGGGGAGGGGGTGAGGAGGGAGCAGAAAGGGAGGCAGAACCTTACTTGCTATTTTCACTGGTGTTTAGATTTCCTCTAACTCACACGTGGTCACAACTCTGATGCAAAACTTCACAAAGAACTGTTAAAACCTAAATGGAGAAATCTATAACATTTCATAGTAGAACAAAAAAGAAAGCCTAAATTAAAAGAGGGATGCAAAAGAGGGATGCACTGTGTTTGCAAATGGGAAGATGCCATACGGTAAAGAGGCTGCATTTTCTCAAAGAACTTACAAATTCAATGAGTCCCCAATCAAACGCTCTACAAGATTTTTCAAGGAAGTTGACAAATTAAATTCTGAAATTCATATGAAAGAGTAAACATGAAAGAAAAATCAAGATGACCATATCCCAGAAGAAGGACAAGGTGAGACTATTTGCATTACGAAGTATGAAGACATATTATAAAGCCCTAGCACTGAAGGCTGCAGGGCACTGGACAAGGGAGAGAAATATCTGACTCGTGCATGTGTGGATTCTCGTGACAGAAGTGGCCTCTCAAGTCAGTGGTAAAAGATAGGGTGGTGGTCACGATAATGTATAATGCCACGTATAATGCCCGTGGCCCTGCTCCCCAAAGGCCACGCTCTGGCTGGGAGCAATGAAACTCCCGTTCCACGAATTTCCTTCCTGAGATCCTTTTTTTCATCCAGCCATTGGCTGAAGTGTGCTGGGGAGAGCCCTCCTCAGAGTCCCCTGGGGTGGCAGTCGGGGGCCTGGTTAACCATGGACAGACCAGATCCCACACACACAAAACCCAATTAGAACCTCCCAGGGGGTGGGGGACTCTGCATTTTAACTCCCCTCCTTGACCCATGGCTTTGGATTCTGGGTGCACCTGCTGAGGAAGTTGTTTTCTTTCTCAATAAAGATGCTGCTCTAGACTGGCTCATGTGCCTGCCTAGGAGAGTTTTGGATGGACAGATGTTCTAGTCTGCTTGGCTGCCGTGACAAAACACCACAGACTGGATGGCTTGGACAACACAAATGTGTTTTCTCACCATTCTGGAGGCTGGAAGTGCGAGATCAAGGTTCCAGCCAATTTGATTCGTGGTGAGGGCTCTCTTACTGGCTTGTAGATGGTCACCTTCTCGCTGTGTCCTCTCACGGCCTTTCCTCAGTGATTGTGTGGGGAGGGAGAGCGAGTGAGCTCCCTGGTGTCTCTTCTTAGAAGGACACTAATCCTATGGGATCAGGGCCCCACTCTTCTGACTTCTTTTAACCTTAATTACTTCCTTAGAGGCCCCATCTCCAAATACAGCCATACTGGGGGTTGGGGCTTCAACATATGAATCTGGGAGGACACAAATGTTCAGCTCATAGCAACAGACCTCGTTGCCATCCTCATCAGCGCAGGATGGCAGCCAGGTGGCTGTATATCGTTTAATTTGCCATGATGTTTTGAGAGTCACAGAATAGGTAGGGGGCAGTTTGGAAATTGTCTATTTCACCATCCTAAAAAGAGACAAACTCACCTTGGGCACCCTATGCTGTGAGAGTGGGAGCTTGTTCTGGCTTCCCCGGGCTGTGCCTCTGAGGTCCAGGTAGGAGCTGCGTTCACAGTGATGACTCCTACTTTCTGACTGTGCCCCTTCCTGCTATGTCAGGTGCTCTGAGGGTCCCTTTATTGCCAGGAGTCCCCAGGGCTTGTCTCATGGCTCCTCATGAAGTGGTCCCGTCATCTTCCTTGCAACCCCTTCCCTCTCTCCTGCTGCAGACCCCACAGCTGTAGGCTTTTGTGTTGACTGTGTGGAGGGTCCTCAGGACTGAGCTCCTTGTGTCTCAAGCATCATCACTACCCTGAGGTCCCAAGTTGAAAGAAAGCCTCTCTCCCCTGCCTTCCCTTTGTCAGCGGGGAGCAGGGCTGTGATGCTCCTGCTCCCGGGGCCCTTGCAGGTTTTAATAACAGAGCTCTGTCCTTCCCTGTCAGGCATCTCCTCCATCATGCCTTGGGGATCTGGGAACAGGACTAATCTGGGATGGAGGGGCTACACTAGGCTATGTCCCTGGACGAGGCTTGTCTGCCTGGTCCTCTGGTCCCTGAGGATGAGCCCCACACAAGAGTGCCCACTCAAGTACCGGACACCCTGGACACCCCTGACACCAAGCAGGGCTGGCCTGGGCTTGGTGGCTGCAGAAGGTTCCCAGTGACATGGGGCAGAACCTCTGCTGAGGCCAGGTGTGCAGAGATGGGCTGTCTTGAGTGTCTGTTCCAGGCCCCCACTCTGCCAGATGTGAGACGTGTGAATTCAGTTGGTTTAGGGTCTTCCTCCCTCTTTTCTGGGTCTGTGTGTCAGTTCCAGGGGGCATGGAGGGCTGAGGTACCATGGATGTGTGTGTGTGTGTGTGTGTGTGTGGTAGGGGAGAAGAGTTATCAGCCATCATCATCTTCCCCCTTGGCATCCTTCCTCCTGCCTGGTCTTCCCTGCCAAGTCCACCCTCCTCTCTGCACATGAAACATCTTTATATCTATGGGCTCTCTGGGCCATGTCAGCACCCTGTCTGGGCCACAACTGGGCCACCCTTGGCTATATGGCAGGGCATTTAGCTCTTCTCCATCCCTGGCAGGACACGGGGGTCCTGTGGAGGAAATAAGCCTTTGTTGGTGTTGTGGGTTGGGTTGTGCCCCCCGGATAGGTTGAAGTCCTAACCCCTGGTACCTGTGACCTTGTTTGAAAACAGGGACTTTGCAGATGTAATCAAGTTAAGATGAGGTCACACTGGATGAGGGTGGGCCTTCATCCAATGACTGGTGTCCCTATAAGAGGGAAATTTGAACACAGATGAAGAGAGATGCCCAGAGAGGAGATCGCCATGTGAAGATGGAGACAGAGGTTGGAGTCCTGCATCTACAAGCCTGGGAACACCAAGGATTGCCAGCAGCCACCAGGAGCTAAGAGAGGCAAGGAACAGCTTCTCCTTTGGAGCCTCCAGAGGGAACCAGAAAGCGATTGTCTCACGGTTCTGGAGGCCAGAAGTTCAAAATCAAGTGTCACAGGGCCATCTCCCTCTGAGGCTCTGGGTAGAATCCTTCCTGGCCTCTTCCAGCTTCTGGTGGCCAGCAGCCTTGGCATCACTTGGCTTGCAGCCATGTCACCCCAATCGTCGTCATATTGTTCTTCACGTCGTCTTCCCTCTGCGTGTGTCTGTGTCTAAATTTCCCCTTTATTTTTATTTTTTCCAATTACATTATTGAGATCATAATCGTTTATAACATTGCATAATTTCAGGTGTACATTATTATTTATCGATTTCTGTGTACACTGCATCATGCTCACCACCAGTAGTCCAATTTTTATCCATCACCATACATATGTGCCCCTTTACCCCTTTCACTCTCCCTCCACTCCTTCCCCTCTGGTAACCACTAATCTGTTCTTGTCTGTTTATCTTCCACATATGAGTGAAATCATGTGGAATTTGTCTTTCTCTGTCTGGCTTATTTCTCTTAATGCCATACCCTCAATGTCCCTCCACGTTTTTGCAAATGAGATGATTTTGTCTTTTTATGGCTAATATTCCATTGTATGGTTATACCACATCTTCTTTATCCAATCATCCATACGAAGGGCACTTGTGTTGCTTCCAGGTCTTGGCTATTGTGAATAATGCTGCAGTGAACAGGGGTGCATAAATCTCTTTGGATTGTTGATTTCAAGTTTTTTTTGATAAATAAGGAAGAGTGGGATATCTGGATCGTGTGGTATTTCAATTTTTAATTTTTTGAGAAATCTGCATATTGTTTTCCATAGTGGCTGCACCAGTTTGCATTCCCACTGGCAGTGTATGAGGGTTCCCTTTTCTCCGCATCATCTCCAACACTTGTTATTTTTTTGTCTTGGTTATTATAGCCATTCTGTTAGGTGTAAGGTGATAGCTCCTTGTAGTTTCGATTTGCATTTCCCTAATAATTAGTGACGTTGAACATCTTTTCATGTGTCTGTTGGCCATATCTGCATTTCTTCTTTGGAAAAATGTTTGTTCATATTTTCTGCCCATTTTTTGATCAGGTTATTTTTGTTGTTGTTAAGTTGTATGAGTTATTCATATATTTTGGAAATTAACCCCTTGTTGGTTATACGATTTGCAAATATTTTCTCCCAGTTGGTGGGTTGACTTTTTGTTTTGTTCATGGTTTCTTTTGCCTTGCAGAAGCTCTTTAGTCTGATGTAGTTCCATTTTTAAATTTTTTCTTTAGTTTCCCTTGCCTGAGTAGAGATGGTATTTGAAAAGATGCTGCTAAGACTGATGTCAAAGAGTATATGGCCTATATTTTCCTCTAGGAGTTTTATGGTTTCAGGTCTTATATTCAAGTCTTTAATCCATTTTGAATTAATTTTTGTGCATGGTGCAAGATAATGGTCTACTTTCATTCTGCTGCAAGTGACTGTCCAGTTTTCCAAACACCATTTATTGAAGAGAATTTCCTTTCTCCATTGTATGTTCTTGAATCCTTTGTCAAAGATTAACTATCCATAGACGTGTGGTTTTATTTTTGAGCTTTCACTTCTGTTCCATTGATCTGTGTGTCTGTTTTTGTGCCAGGACCATGCTGTCTTGATTACTATAGCTAAGTCAGGGGTTGTGGTGCCTCCAGCTTTGTTGTTTTTTCTCAGGATTGCTTTGGCTATTTGAGATCTCTTGTTGTTCCATATAAATTTTAGGATTCTTTGTTCTATTTCTGTGAAGAATGTCATTAGGATTCTGATTGGAATTGCATTGAATCTGTACATAGCTTTAGGTAATATGGGCATTTTAACTATGTTTATTCTTCCAGTCCATAAGCATGGAATATCTTTCCATTTCTTTATATTTTCTTCAATTTCTTTCAATAATGTCTTATAGTTTTCAGTATATAGGTCTTTCACTTCTTTGGTTGAATTTATTCCTAGATATTTTATTCTTTTTGTTGAGATTGTAAATGAGATTGTATTCTTGACTTCTCTTTCTGTAGTTTGTTATTAGTGTATAGAAATGCAACTGATTTTTGTAAGTTGATTTTGTACCCTGCAACTTTGCTGTACCTGTTGATTATTTCTCGTAGTTTTCTGATGGATTCTTTAGTGTTTTCTATATACATAATCATGTCATCTGCAAACAGTGAGAGTTTCATTTCTTCTTTTCGAATTTGGATTCCTTTTATTTACTTTTCTTCTCAGAGAAACATCTCTTAGTTTCATTGATCCTTTCTATTGTTTTTTAAGTCTCTATATCATTTATTTTTGCTCTAAATTTTATTATTTCCCTCCTTCTGATGACTTTGGGCTTTGTTTGTTCTTCTTTTTCTAGTTCTTTTAGGTGGTGTTTAACATTACTTATTTGTGACTTTTCTTGTTTGTGGAGGTGGGCCTGTATTGCTATGAATTTCCCTCTTAGAACCACTTTTGCTGCATCCCACAAGAGTTGGTGTGCTGTATTTTCATTTTCATTTGTCTCCAGGTATTTAAAAAATTTCTCCCTTGATTTATTCATTGATCCAGTTGTTGTTCAGTAGCCTGTTGTTTAGTCTCCACATATTTGTGACTTTCCGAGCTTTTTTCTTGCAATTGATTTCTAGTTTCATAGCATTGTGGTGGGAAAGGATGATTGATATGGTTTCAATGTTCTTAAGTTTATTGGGGCTTGCCTTGTTTCCCAACATAGGATTCATCTTTGAGAATGTTCCATGTGCACTTGAGAAGAATGTGTATTCTGCTGTTTTTGGATGGAATACTCTCTATATATCTATTAAGTCCATCTGATCAAGTGTATCATTTAAAACCACTATTTCCACAACTAGAAGGACCCACAACGAAAAATATATAACTATGTACTGGGAGGATTTGGGGAGAAAAAGCAGAAAAAAAGGAAGATTGGTAACAGTTGTTAAGATAGGTGCCAATCTTTAAAAAAAGAAAACCACTATTTCCTTGTTGACTTTCTGCCTGGATGATCTAGCCATTGATGTAAGTGTGATGTTGAGGTCCCCTACTATTATTGTGTTGCTGTTAATTTCTCCCTTTAGATCTATTAAAGTTGCTTTATGTATGTTGGTGCTCCTGTGTTAGGTGCATATATATTCATAAGTGTTATGTCTTCTTAGTGGAAAGTCTCTTTTATCATTATATACTGCATCTCTTTGTCTGTCATTGTCTTTTTTATCTTGAAGTTTGCTTTGTCTCATATAAGTATGGTAACACCTGCTTTCTTTTGTTTGTCATTTGCTTGGAGTATTGTCTTCCATTCCTTCACTCTGAGCCTATTTTTGTGTTTAGAGCTGAGATATGTTTCCTGGAGGCAGCATATTGTAGGGTCTTTTTTTAAAATCCATCCAGCTACCCTGTGTCTTTTGAGTGGAGAATTTAATCCATTTACATTTAGAGTGATTAGTGATATATGAGGGCTTAATATTGCTATTTTATCTCTTGTTTTCCAGTTGTTCTATATTTCCATTGTTTCTCTTCCTTTGTATTTCTGACTGCCATTTCATTTTGGAGGTTTTCTGTAGAGATTTTCTCATTATTTATGAATTGTGGCTCTGGTCTGATCTTTTGTTCAGTGGTTACTGTTAGATTTGTATAAAAAGATCTCATAGATGAGATAGTCCATTTTCTGATATCCTCTTATCTCCATTAGCCTAAGAAAGTTCCATCCCTTCCCTCTTCCCCTTCTGAGTTACTGTTGTTAGAAATTATTCTGTCTTGTGTCGTGAGTTTGTGACTAGTTGAAATGTTTATGGTTACTTTTGATGCTTTCTTTCCTTTGTCTTTTAAGTTATAATTAAGTATTTGTTTCCCTGTTCTGATCGAGAGCTGAAGTTTTCTGATTTTGTCTATTTACCTCCTTGCTCAAAGCTTTGTAGACTTTTGCCTTTTTGTGTCAGGTGTGAGGGCATCCTTGGTCATTTCTTATAGTGGAGGTCTGGTGGCAATGAACTCCCTCAGCTTTCGTTTATCTGGGAAAGCTTTTATTTCTCCATTGTATCTGAAGGATAGTTTCACTGGATAGAGTATTCTTGGCTGAAAGGTTTTGTCTTTCAGTATTTTGAATATATCATTCCATTATCTCTTAGCCTGTAAGGTTTCTGCTGAGAAATCTGCTGAAATCTTGAAGGGAGTTCCTTTGTAGGTTATTTTCTTCTGCCTTGCTGCCCTGAATATTTTTTCTTTGATGTTGACTTTTGCCAGTTTTACTATTATATGCCTTGGAGAAGGTCTGTTAGTATTGATATAATTAGGAGTTCTATTGGTTTCATGTATTTTTAAGTCTGGTTCCTTCCCCAGGAATTTTCCCAGGTTTGGGAAATTCTCAGCTATTATTTCTTTGAACAAGTTCTCTGCTCCCTTCCCCCTCTCTTCTCCCTCTGGAATACCTATAATTGTTAATTTGCTTTTCCTAATTGAGTTGGATATTTCTCAAATAACTCCTTCATTTAAAAAAATCTTAGTTCTCTTTCCTCCTCCACTTGAAGCAATTCTATGTTTCTATCCTCTAAATCACTAATTCTTTCCTCCATAACATCAGCTCTATTTTTAAAGAATTCTGGATTATTTTTTATTTCATTAATTGTGTTCTTCACCTCCAGAACTTCTGCTTGGTTTTTTTTTTAGAGTTCCAGTCTCTTTGGTGAAGTGTTCCTTCTTCTCATTACTCTTATTCCTGAGCTCATTGAACTGTCTTTCTGAGTTTTCTTATAACTCATTGAGTTTCTTTATGACAGCTATTTTGAATTTTCTGTCATTTGGATTGTAAATGTCTGTGACTTCAGGATTAGATTCTGGAGACTTGTCATTTTCCTTCTGCTTAGAGTTGTTGCTGTAGTTTCTCATGGTGTTTGATGACCTAATCCTTTGCTAGTGCATTTGTGGTAGTATCAGGTCACAGATTCCACCTGCTCCCACTGCAGGGAAGCAGGAGCTGTGTTTCTGATCCCACTCCATCTGCTGGAAGTCATGGGGGTATGGTGGGCACTTCCACTGGCCAGAAAAGCATTTGTGCATGGGCTCAGGGTTGCCACTGCCTCTTCTTACAGTCATGCCAAGGTGCATTTCTGCTTGTGGGGCTAGAGTGGTACTATGGGTGCTCCTGACCACTGAAAAAGCATTCGTATGCATGTGTAGATCTGCTGCCCCCTCTTCTTATGATTGCATCAGCCACTGTGCTTGGTGGGTGGGGCTTCCTCCTTGAGCCCAAGCCTAGACCACTCTTTGGACCCTAGAAGCATGGTGGGCTCTCCTGCTGGCTGAGAAAGTGTTTGCATGTGGGCACAGGGCTCCCACCACCTCTTACAGTCACACTGATGTGCATTCCCACTTGTGGGACTGCAGCAGTACCATTGTCACTCCTGGCTGGGAAACTGTTCACACACATGTACAGGGCTGCTGGGAAAGGGTTGGGGAGTGCTCACCTATCTTCACTACTTCCCAGAGGCCCAGTCCATCCACCTATATATGTCTGGCAGTGTGGGTCTCTTGGGCATCCTGTTGTGCTGTGTGTGTATCCTCTGTTGCTCAATGAATGTCCATTTAGTTGTAGTTCAAAGGGGGAGAGATAAAGAGAAGAACTCACTCTGCCGTGTTGCTGATGCCACTCCCTAAATTTCTCCTTTAGATAAGGACACAACCATTTAGATTAGGACATACCCTAATGACCTCATCTTAGCTTGAAATTCTGCAAGGAACCTATTTTCAAATAAAGTCACATTCACAGGTACCAGGGGTTAGGACTTGAACATATCTTTTTTTTGAGCACCCAATTCAACCCACAATGGTATGGATTCTTCAGATTACAGGTTACTTCTCTGATTTTGAATGAATCTGCATCGGGTCTTTGCAGGAAGCCAGCTTTCTGATGCTCAGCAGTCCCAGCTGCAGCTTGTCCCCTGTTGGGCTGGGAGCCTTGGGGACTGTGTCCCTCTCTCTTTGGCAGCCTGACTGCCAGCACCAGGCTTGTACAGTGGGCTGTTCTCCATGGATCGGTTGAAGACTGAAAAAATGGGGCTGTGCTGTATTGCAGTGCCAGGAGACTTATTGCAATCTGCCCAAGGGGCAAGCTCAGAGTCAGGCCTGAAATAAAAGAATGCCAAGTTTTGGCCTCATTCTCTCATACTGTAAGGGCCTATCACTGATAATAACACACAACAGTGAGGGAAGCTTGGGTCAGTGTTTGAGTAAGACTGAAAAATTCCCATTGTTTATGGGCTGCTGGTGCCATGTTCATGATATATAATGGATTTTGGTTCAAAAGGAAATTGCCAATTTACCCTAGAGGAATTCTGAAACTTTCATTAAAAAACACTCAGAGCAAGTACAGCCTCTCAAAGTGCATGTGTGTTGGAGGTTTGGGGGTGGGGTAGGTGATCCCTGTTACAGAGCCGGAAGAGAGGAAGGTCAGTGAAGAGAGGCAAGAAAGGCACCCGAGGAAAAATTCTGGAAGGCGTTGGCCTTCCTTCATGCTGAGGAAAACCAAGAGGCAGCAGCTCCTAGTGGGCCTGTCAATAAGAAGCTGGACACAACGGAAGCCTGTGTAATTAAAATTCATTTTATTTGACAGAAAATAAGATGCTGACTGCCAGGCCTGGCTACTGGTTGCAGGTGAGGACCACTGGGCTGCAGCTGTCCATCAATTCAATCCGGCTGGAGTTTCTGGTGAGCTGAAGAGCCAGAAGCTGTATGCCTTCCCTGGGTACAGAGAGGGGGCCCTCTAGGGCAAGGCTTCTCCAGGCCTTTCCACATGTTTTTCTGGAGCATTCCATAGACATTCACTGAGCTGGGGGATGGGAATTTGATGGTGAATAAGACATAACCCTGAGCATCCAAGGCTTTCAGGCTTACCAGAAGCCATTTGAGTTCACAGACCATTAAAATACAGTGTAACAAACAGAGCAGAGGAACGTGATGGACAGACTCTGGCCCAGAGTGGAGGACAGATTCAGGAAGGCTTCCTGAAAGAGGGGAAATCTCTGCTGAGTTTGTAAGATTGAGGAAGCAGAGGGTTTCCCAGCATTCTGGCTGGAAGGATCCACTCCACTTACTGCTGATGTAGATACTTCCTGCATGGTGGCACTTGAGGATTAAATGAAAAGTCATATTAATATGCTGAGGGAATGGAACCAGTCACAAAACCCCATATATTCTATGACGCCGTAGTACTAGTCAGGGTTCTCCAGAGGAACAGAACCAACGGGATGTGAGTGTGTATATGCGTGTGTGTGTGTATATATATGTTTTTACATTTATTTAAAAAATTTATTTATATTAAGGATTTGGGTCACATGATTGTAGAGTTTTGGCAAGGACAAAATTGGCAGGGTGGGCTAGCAGGCTCGAGATCCAGGAAGAGTTGTAGTTTGAGTCCAAAGGCAGTCTGTCTGATAGAATTCCTTTTTGCCTGGGGAGGTCAGTGTTTTTCTCTTAAGGCCTTCAACTGGTTGGATAAGGCCCACCCACATTATGGAGAGTAGTCTGCTTTATTCAAAGTGTACTGATTTAAATGTTAATCTCATCTAAAAACAATACCTCACAGAAACATCCAGAATAATGTTTGGCTACATATCTGGGTAAGATGGCCCACCCAAGCTGATACATAAAATTAACTATGATCATGACTATTTATATGAAATGTCCAGAACTGGCAAATTTCAAGTAGTTGCCATGGGCTGGGGAGAGGGTAGGGGGAGTGACTGCTAATGGGTTACAGGTTCTTTTGGGGTGATGAAACTTATAAATTTAGATTATGGTGATGGTAGCACAACTCTGTAAGTGTGGTAAAAATCATGGACTGGTACACCTTGAGTGATGAACTTTTTGGTATGTAAATTATGTTTCAATAAGGCTGTTTTTATAAAGTCATGTAAAGTGTGAAGCTGAGTGCCTGGTACATCCTAAGTGCTCAGTAAGTCTTATTTATATACCATCAAGAAATTGTCATTTCTCAACAAGATTTAGTAAAAAATAGAATGTTCCCACAATACTTAAAAATTCTTGGTTTTATTTGTTTTTTAATACCAGAGAATGACCTTCCTGGCCTCCAACTTTATACCAGGCCAATTCAATTTAACTCAACACCCATTGGGAGCCTTGTGCTGTGAGTGAGGTGTTGAGGAGAGGATGAAGAAGGAATATTCTAGAACACATTACAAAAGCTGGTCTCCAAACTTTTTTTAGAGTTTGGAGTATTTTTTGGATCAAGTACTTTATGAGTAAAAAAATTTTGAGGCTACACCTCTAGTATATGTATATTTATTTTTTATAATCACAAGTGTGAACTGTGTAGTTTATAACATACCAGGAAAGCAAAAGGAGCAGCCCTGACATCTGGAAGTGGCCTGGCACTCACAGCCAGACAGTATTATTTTCCTGTTGGACATATACAATCTCAGAGGACACCAACCTCAGACAAGGTTACGCTGAGACGGTGGTGAAGTGAGACGAAGCAAGGACCCTTCATGATTTTGTCTAAGCACGGACAAAAACAAGATCACTGTGCCACCCACAGAATACTAACACCCCGCCTCTTGGTCAAAGTGGGTGATCACACTTTGCTGATATAACTTTGTCTTCGCTGTCCGCCCTCCCCATACGTAAGCTACATGGAAATACCCAATCAGAGAATTGCCCCCTGTTTCCGTCAGCACTCAATGGGGAATGAACCGCTCCTTTAGATCCTTGTCCAAATCACCAAACCAAAGCCCAAATCCTAAGCAGGTTCTTTCCAACACCCTGTTACTGACCCCTCCCCGGCCTGTCTCGTTTGCCCCGTAACTGCCCATGCTGTGTGTTCTCCCTCATCACAATGAGTAATAAATGCAACCTGCTCAGTTACAAGTGTCTTCCTGATGGCTCTGAGCTGGAGGGCACTGACAGCACACGTACACAAAATATAGGAAAATAGAAATCACAAATGACCTAAAGATAAAATAAAATTTTCTGTACCATTTCTCTCTGCTCTCCTTAAAATACATTAAGACATTTTAATAATAGTAATATGAACAAATGTGCTTTATTAAAAAATCTGGTTTAGTCTATTGTGATATAGTGATGTGAAGGCTTGATTCTAAGTTCAGTTTATTTTGATGCAGGTTTTTTTTTTTTTTTTTAAAGATTTTATTTTTTTTCTTTTTCTCCCCAAAGCCCCCGGTACATAGTTGTATATTCTTCATTGTGGGTCCTTCTAGTTGTGGCATGTGGGACGCTGCCCCAGCGTGGTTTGATGAGCAGTGCCATGTCCGCACCCCGGACTCGAACCAACGAAACACTGGGCCGCCTGCAGCAGAGCACGCGAACTTAACCACTCGGCCACGGGGCCAGCCCCATTGATGCAGGTTTTAATGCTGTCTTAGCAGCGAGTGAGACCCTGCAAATGTTTGTAGATCCAAATGACTATGCTTGCTAAACCATGAATCTCATCTTTTTTTTTTTTTCTGAGGAAGATTAGCCCTGAGCTAACATCTGCTGCCAATCCTCCTGTTTTTTGCTGAGGAAGACTGGCCCTGAGCTAACATCCATGCCCATCTTCCTCTACTTTATATGTGGGACTCCTGCCACAGCATGGCTTGGCAAGCAGTGCATAGGTGGGCACCAGGGATCTGAACTGGTGAACCCCAGGCCACCAAAGCAGAATGTGCAAACTTAACCACTGTGCAACCAGACCAGCCCCAAAACCCATCTTTTTTTTGACAGTGAAATTTTTCTTTTCTTGAGCTTTGTTTGTATAATCATGCCAGTAAATGTTTTTAATGAAAGATACAAAACATTGCATAAAAAAGGAAAAAGTTATGGATTCATACTTTAAAAATCCCATTAATATATTTCTAGGGATAAGGTAAAAAAGCTTATATGCACATGTCAGTTTTTTTGCAGTGGCAAATAAGATTAAAGTTTTTGTTTTTAAGCCTTAACTTCTGCAAAGTTGTCAATGACTTTCAAAATTTGATCTCGGCATATTTATTTGCAATACACAATATAGCCAGCTTTGTTAATCTATTTTCATTTCTAGTTGAAGAACACCTTTTTGTCATTTAATCACATGAAGAAGGAAAAGTCATTTTTAAGATGTTTGTGGGTAAATTTGGCAAAGATTCATAAAAACACCATTTTACAATAAATTCTAGAAATTGAGTTCATGTCTTTGATGAAACTCATTTTTAAAACACCATCTACCGGTTATGCAATTTTAAACATATGGAATCAAAATCCATCGAAAATATGCATTTGGAAGTCTTTTAAACAGAACAGAGAATTCTGTTTGAAGTCTGCAGATACGAGAGTCTAATAGGTGGTATATTATCTTGTTTTGGGCAGCGAAGTCGTGCAATAATGAAAACATTTCTGTATATCTGTGTTCAGAAGCTCTCTGAGTAATATGACTCTCTTTCAGACTCGTATTAAAATGTTGCTTTTACTTTGAAGGGACAGATAGGGTGTGTCTATTTTTTCAAAAATATCTGTATGATAACTGAATACTTAACTAGTTGTCTTTAAAAAAAAGTCAAGCCAATTTGGAAAACTTGTCTTTTTAATGCAATTACAGTATAACTAGTGTCTTTGTGTTTGATAACTGTTACAAATACCTTGCCTTCGCTAATAAATTTCTGCGAGGTAACAAAGGGTACTTGTGACCCCTTACTTCAATAGATCTTCTGTTACTGAAAGGAATATAGTGTGCACATTCCTGGAACTGGGCAGATGTAACTGCAACACACCACCAGACCCTGAACATGAACCCTGACCCGAGGGCGCCACACGACCTCCCTAGTGTGGCTCACCCCAGGTGATCCAGGGTTCATCTGTATTTCAAATATTATTTGTGTGGCCTTGCGTAACTCACTCACTCTGGCCTCAGTTCTGTAAAATGTGCCCGATGGGGCTGCCGAAGGGAGGAAATGGAGCTGGCAAGGAGACAATGCATCAAGTAAGCGCATCTGGAATGTTGGGTCATTGTGACTCTTCAGAGACAAGAGAATATGGTAAGCACAGTAGCAGAGAGAGTGCAGAGAACAGGGGAGCTCAAGGGGGGTGAAATCAACGTTGGGCTGGGTGATGAGGGCCCTTTTGCTTCTTGGGGAATGTGGCATTTGACTGGGCCCTAAAGGGCAGGTTTGGTTTAGTGGACAGGACTTGAGGAGAGGTGCCTTCCTGGTGGTGGAGGCAAAGCGGCGGAAGGAATCCAGGTGGAGAATGCAGGCTGTCCTCGGCAATGGGGGAAGCTGCCTGGACTGAGAGTTGCAGTGGAGGAGGCTGTCTAGACTGGGGGTTGGTTGCAGGGTTGGGGAGGGGTGGATGGGGTCGAGGTCTCTCAGCAGAGGCTGCGATCACCCAGAGGGTCATGGTCCCCACGCAACCCCCACTCTTTCCCCTTTTCCCACAGCCTCCCTGGGCCTCTTACATGTGGTAGGTTGGGTTAAACTCTTCTATGTCCACAGGACGGGCAGCTGGCCCTGCCTCTTCTTCCTTCCTCTTGCACCTGCCCTTTGCTTTGTCCTCACCCTTGTCTGGTTTTTCTGTAAGGGCTTAGCGGACTTGGTTACTGAGGGATGCTGAATGATGATCTTTAAATTATTAATGATTTCAGCATTTTGTAATTAAAATGCTCATTTTCTCCTTGAATTTTAAGCACACGTATATCACAAATAC
Source organism: Equus quagga (assembly GCF_021613505.1). Taxonomy (NCBI): domain Eukaryota; kingdom Metazoa; phylum Chordata; class Mammalia; order Perissodactyla; family Equidae; genus Equus; species Equus quagga. The sequence continues at coordinate 112,954,843 of NC_060275.1, forward strand.
AGACAGCATCTATTTTAATGAATAACATTAAGGCATTCAATTCCAAGTAATGAAGTTACTTCCACGTCTGGGCTGATAGTCCACATTTGATTCATTCATGTATTCATCCATTCATTCACTTAGTATTTTTGCCCCCCTACTATGGGTAAAGTATTAATAAAGCTTTGCAGATGCAGCTTCCTGAAATTACGGTGAAACAAATTCTCTTTGCCTGAGTAGCGCATAATCAATGTTATGGAAGACACTCTTTTGGCTAGGTATTTCACAATAATGCCTAGATTGGAGCACGCCCACCAGCTGTGAAATAGTGCTAACTATTTAGGAAAATACTCTGGTGTGAAAGGGCAAGTTTCCCAGGTCACGGCCAGGGGAGACAAAGGGAGTAATGAATTGCCTTGTGTAATCAAGTAAGAGGGATTTTGAGGTTTCTGAGAGCCAGAGGATGGAGGAGAGGGTATGGGAAATATGAGCAAGTCTTATGGCAGATTGTATTTTCCAAAGATGGGCCCCACTAACATCTCCCATTACAACAGGCTCTTCTATCAGGAGATGAAGTCTATATCCTTTCTCCCTGGACCCTGAGTGGGCCTTTGTGATCACCTCAACCAATGCAGAGCAGCAGAAGTGTCACTGTATGACTTCCAAGGCCAGGTCATAAAAGGGCCATGCACTGCTACCATGTTCTCTTGGGCCCCTTGCTCTTGCAAGCTGGTGGCCATGTTGTGAGGAAGCCCAGAAGAGCCAAAGTGGAGAGACCGCAGAGAGAGACGAGGTGTGTAGATATTACGGCAGGCAGTCTTCCTAAAACCTCAGCCAATAATCGGCCTCCACCACCAGATATATGAGTGAAGAATTTGCAGGAATATTTCAGCCCCCAAGTATTCAATCGCCCTCAGCCTTTGAGCCCTCCAGAGGAGATCCCGGACATCATAGAGCAGAAAGAAGTTGTCCCTGTTGTGCTCTGTCTGAATTCCCAATCTCCCAAATCTGGGAGCATAGTGCATGTTTTTCTTTATTTTTAAAGACTTTATTGTTATTTTTTTATTTATAGAATAGTTTTAGTTTTGTTCACGGCAAAATTGAGGGACAGACACAGAGATGGCCCATAAACTCCCCGTCTGAGCACATGTATAGCTTCCTCCATCATCAGCATCCCCACCAGATGGTACATTTGTTCCAACTGATGAACCTACACGGACACATCAGTGTCGCCCGAAGCCTGTAGTTTACACTGTGGTTCTCTGTTGGTGGTGTACATCCTATGGGTTTGGACAAATGTATAATGACGTGTATCTGCCGTTATGGTATCACACAGAGTATTTTCACTGCCCTAAAATCCTCTGTGTTCTGCCTATTCATCTCTCCTCCTCTTTCCAAACCCTGGCAACACTGATCTTTTTACTGTCTCCATAGTTTTGCCTTTTCCAGAATGTGATGTAGATGGAATCATGAAGTATGTAGTCTTTTAGGTTGCCTATTTTCATTTAGTAATATGCATTTAAGTTCCCTCCATGTCTTTTCATGGTTTGACAGCTCATTTCTTTTTAGTGCTGAGTAATATTCCAGACAGGGACAGAAATGCAGTAGAAGACCTGAGGGGTTTGGGGAGAAACTTGGCTTTTAAGTTCTTTCTTTAAATAAGAATGGCTCTTCTTTTAAAACCAGAAATGTCTAATACCTGATTTATCTTCTGTGGTATAACTCCTCACCATCCCCCTGAGTCTTTAGTAAAAGTCTGCCACCTTGGGGGAGCTGTCTTGGGAGAAATGCATTTTGCGTGTGGCTTATAGCGGGGGAGCAAGAAGATACACGTCTGGGGGTATCTGCAAGGGAGATGACGGAATCTGTCAAGGAGGAAAGAGGAAAAGGAGACTGGAAGATCCGTGGGCCACTGAGAATCCGCAGACATACAAGGATGTTGCCAGGCTGCCCACTTTTGGGGTATAGGGTCTTAAACCATTCCTATTTACATATTAGAGAAAGAGTAGACTTGTGGGTCACCCAGCCCACAAATACTTGGATTACATTCATGATAAAATCGGTTCTCTGCCTCAGAATTCTTTCAGCTGAGCATGTCTGAGGCTCACAACCCTGGGAGCTGGGCTGGGGGGTGGGGGCGGTCAGCTCCTTCTGTAACCACAGGACCCGAGAGTGGATGGTGGGTATGGCAGTTCAAAGGCAGAGAGGAAATGATTTTCATATTAAAATTACACAGCCAGCCACATTTTCAATGAAGAGAAATGGCAAACTGTACATCTTTTCAGACATGCAGAATGTGGTCACAGAATAATCGCCCCCAGAGACATTCATGCTCCACTTCTTGGAACCTGTGAACATGTACCTCACATGGCAAAAGGGACTTGGCTGATGTGGTTCAAGTCACAGAACTTGAGGTAGGAGATGATCCTGGATTACCTGGGTGGGCCCATCGCATGGGCCCTTAAAAGCAGAGACTTTCTTGGGCTGGAAGGCAGAGAGATGATGAGGCAGAAAGGAATCAGAGATTCACAGTGTGAGGGGACTCAACCCGCCCTCACTGGCCTTGAAGATGGAGAAAGTGAGTCAGGAACAGTGAGTGTGGGCAGCTTCTAGAAGCTCAGGAAGACCCCTAGCCCAAAGCCAGCAAGGAAATAGTGGCCTCATCCCATATCAAGTCAGAGTAGGTGAACTTGGACGAATCACTTATTCTGAACATAAGTGTTCTTCACTTAGAAGTAAGAAATTTTATTTGCACTCCCTGTAGGGGCTGAGAAAGACCCCCAGCCCAAAGCTAGCAGGGAATCAGAGACCTCGGTCCTGTACCACATGGACCTGAATTCTGCCAACAACTGGAATGAGACCAGAAGGGGGTCCGTCCCCGAATCTCCAGTCAGGAAGCAGCCCTTCCAACACCTTGATTTTGGACTTCTAGCCTCCAGACCTGGGAGATGATAAATGGATGTTTTCTTAATATGCTGAATTTGTGGCAATCTGTTATGGCAGCAAAAGAAAACATAGAATGACAAAAATTTCTCTCCCATGCACCCTTTTCAAGGATGTGCTCTTGCCAAAAGGGGGAGTAAACCAAGAAAGGGGGAAGTTGCAGGGGCTAGAACTAGGGTCTTCCAGCAGGGACAGTGGAGAGAGGAAGGCCCTGGTGACAGCTGGGTAGCACACCTGGAGAGGAAGGTGCAATTGGAGCAGCGGTCAGAGCTTCCAGGGGAGCGGTGAGCAAGGGAGGCTGACCCAGCTGCAGTGCAGGCAAAGATCAGCCGTGAGACTCTGGCTGCCACACACACAGGATGCACTCAACACTCAAGAGTGCCTGGAGAGGGCCCCCTGGAAAGGAGCTACCCTCTTCAGCAGGCCCCAAAATCCAGAGCTGGGAGGAAAGCACCAGGAAAGCAGAGGCTGCCTGCCTGTGACATGGGACGGCCAATGGGATCTCTATCATAAATCTCAGGAAGGAGCGACACTTGGCAGAGGCCCTTATGGAGGAGTTTGTACCTAAACTGTTTTCATCCTCCTTTTGAATCCAGACAATGAGACATCTGTGGTGAGAGAGAGAGAGAGGGAGGGAGGGAGAGAAAGTGTGTGCATTTCTCAAGCTGATGTAACAAGAATTAGATGTTGAAATGTATTATTTAGAGTTTCACAGTTAAACAAAAGTGGAACTAAATAAGTGATGTAGCTATTGGGAAGGGGAGGGAGGGGGAGGGTGTGGGCTGAATCCTCATCTCTCTCAGCAGGAAGCCGGTGGATGGTGTTTGGAGTTGATAAATCAAGAGAGCTGAGAAAGTGCTGTGCTTAGAGATGTGGAGGTAACGGCGGCCAGAAGACTGAAACACAGAAAGCCTTCAAAGTAGTTACGTTTGAAGGACTGAGGCCAGATGAGGAGCGCCAGAGCAAAGGACTGTTACTCTGCATTATATGCCCCTCGGACTATTTGGTTTCCTAATCCTATGCAGGAAATCCTTTTTTATATACAGAAGGAGAGAGAGAGAGAGAGGGAGAGAAGGAGGGAGGGATGGAAGAAAGAGAGGAAAGACTGAAAGAAGGAAGGGAGGGAGGGAGAAAGAGGGGGAGTGGGAGGAGGGACCCCACCTGGACCTGCAGTCAGTGAAGCCAAGCGGCAGCCAGCAGGGCCTCCTCCTCCCGGCTGAGCCTGCTCGGCCAGCCTGGGGCCCTGGCACTGGTGCTCTCCCGCCTGGTGGGCAATGCGCTGTTTCAGGAGATCAGAGTGGGCCGGGCCAGCAGCGTGGGAGAGGCTCAGGGACAAGGAAGGCCTGGTCAGGCGGGCAGAAGGGTGTGATGGGAAAGGTTGGACCGAGCCTGGATATCCAGGCTCACGGAGCACATGCCATCCTCTTGGGGACAGCTTGAACAGGTGATCAAGGACCAAAAATAGGGCAAATGACTGGACAGCCCCCTTCTCCTCCTTCTGGGCATCCGAAGGGAAAGAAAATCATCTGACCTCTGGCAGAGCCCAGGTAGGTGTCTGAGGAGAGGGAAGAAGAAACCACTCTTCGGATGAAGATGGGGTCAGGCAGCCTGTCATAAGACCGACTGGGGTCTCTGGAGCCCTGGGACCGTTGTCAAGCTGGGATGGAGGTCTCTGCCAGAGCCCAGAGTCCTGTTCAGTCACCAGCTCCCCACCTTTCCCGTACAAGGGCCATACGCAGGGCTTCCGGGTTTAGAAACACCTTATGTGCATTACCTGCTCTTCTGCTCACAAGCAGCCTACAGAGAGAGCGAACAGAATTTCCTGTTTCCAAGTGGAAAACACGAAAGTTCAGAGTAAGTTATTGGTCCAAGGTCATGGATCTCCAAACCCACCAAAACCAAGATTATGGACAAGGGAAGCAAAACTTCTGGTGTGCTACCAGCTGGGGTAGTGAGAGGGGCCACTTCTACCTCCACCCCTTGTTTCCCGGCCTGTGCTCCCGGCTGTGGGGGAAGATCCCACCATGGGTTGATTGATCACCGGGGTAATCCTTAAACTTCAAGGCAGGCATTCTACCCCATAACCTCATAGGATATTTGCTCCCAGCTGGTACTGTAATCGGGCTTTCAGCAGACCATCCCATCATTCTGTCAAGCCAACTGCTTCTGGGCAATAGGCATGTGGCAAACCCAGGAAATTCTATAGGCATGAGCCCAATGAATTACTTCCTTTATTGTAAAATGTCTCCTAGTTGACATTACGTGGGGTACCAGAGTGCTGGTTCAGGCATTCTGTAAATTCACTAGTGGTGAGACTGACAGAAGTGCTGGAGGCAGGGAAAGAAAATTCATACTTGGAATATGTGCTGCCCTACGAGGACAACGCATTATCCCTTCTGTAAAGGGAGGAGGTCCAATGTAATGCACCTGATACCAGGTGGCCAGCTGGCCCCCCCTGGGGATGGTTCCATAGTGGAGGCTCAGTGTTGTCCTCTGCTGCTGGGAGGTTGGGCACTCAGCAGTGATGGTGGCCGTGTTTATCTTGGAGAGGGCAGCCATGCTGTCAGGCTATTGAGTCCATGCGTGGTATCCATCCTGGTGCCATGCCCAGGTCATCTTGTGCACCTTATAGACAGTGCCTCTGCCCCTGTGGCTGCCCTCTGGCAGGCATTTCCATGGCACACAAATGTGTTCACATTCTCAGAAGCCTCTCCACATAGCTCTTCCCTGACCTCCTTACTACCAGTTTTTCCATTTTGTTCTCTCAAAGCCCCTGACTAGCTGGCCAACTCGTTGGCCCCTGCTAATCAGTCAGGGTGCATTCACATCTTACACCATTTATCCTTCCACATGAAAACTGGACATACCCCCCGGAGTCCTATGTAGGGGGAGATTTCCCACCTGCTGTCTTTCAGAGACCCTCCCCAGTGCAGCAGCCATCCTCTCCCAGGATGTGCAGGTGCACCATGCAGCTCCGTCCATGAACCAAGCTCACACTCTTTCCTCCTTCACTAATGGGCCATAGGGAATCCCCATGAGGCCACAGTGTGGAATGAAGGAGGGGGTGAAGCAGGCACCTTGGGGGTCTCAACCACCTTCTCTTGCAGTTTACTTCTGTTTCCTACACCTGCTCGGACCTGTCCTCCATGTACCATTTCCATTTTCTAATGGAATGCTTTTGTGCACATTTGGCTGTGCACATTCATGATGGTTTGGTAGATGAGAAGACATGCAGTTCCCGATGGGCAGTCAGCTCACATTGTGCCTGTGTCTCATGGTCAGGCTTTCTGCTTCTACCAGGGCTGGGTAAGGAAGGAACTGCTTGCCTGGTTCCTGCAGAAGGAGGCAGTGCCTTACTCCTGCATCCTTAGAGTCTGTGAGGTGAATCTCCTGTTGGAGCCACTTAGAGGCTTCACACAGGATCCTCGTGCTGTAGATACTTCCAGTATCATGGGGTCAAGGGGTCACAAAGTCAAAGTCTGGGGCAGGATTCACTGCAGTCTCAGCCCTCTTCAGAGCCCTTCCTTGCTCTAGACTCTGCTTGAAACCAGCACCTTCTGGACTGACAGGGTTACTTTATGGGTTATATGGCTAGAGAAGCATTTCGAAATATGTTTATCTTGCCTCCCAAACCCAAAGAGGTCCACAAAGATTGTGCCTCTTTCTTTGCAGTGGGCAGTGAAAGTGCAGCAACTTGTCTCTCACTGTGAGGAGATATATTGACCATTGAAGCCCTAGAAACTTCCTTGATGTGCCAGGCTCCTGAACTCGTGCAGGTTTATCTCTATCCTCTGGCATACACGTGAGTACTAAGACTTGCTGTAGAATGCAGAGAACCAAAATAAATGTGGAGGGTGTGCTGGAGTTGGACAATTATCTTAGAATGATTAAAGATTGGTTCAGGCAAAAGTCATCAATGGGTGCTAAACTGAGGGGGAAACTCTGAAGAGGCACGAGATATGTGCGTGGTCTTGTAAAGTCTGCCTACAGACTGCTTGTTACACACAAGGGGAAAAATAGCCACTACACAGTGGAGAAATTGGACACTGCTTTGACCAGTGAGAAAAATTAACATCACCAATGAAGAGTAGATGGATATCATGGGCCTTCAGATGTGATCCCTGAGAAGGACAGACCATCACTCATGATGTTTTCTGTCCCGTGATGATGTAAACAGAATCCAACCTTGAGGGACCATGGAACAAATCCAAGATAAGGAAGAGTCTATTAAAAATAAATTGCATTCTTTAATAGTGTGTCATGGTCTGTTTGGGCTGCTATAAGAAAATACCATAAACTTGGTGGCTTAAACAACAGACATCTATTTCTCATAGTTTTGGAGGCTGGAAGTCTGAGCCTAGGGTGCCAGGATGGTCGGGTTCTGCAGAGACCCCCCTCTGGGTTGCACACGGCAGACTCCTCATCGTGTCCTCACATGGAAGAAAGAGCAAGGGCGCTAATCCCATTCATGAGGGCTCTACCCTCATGATCTCTTGACCTCCTAAAAGCCCCACCTCCTAATACCATCACATTGGGGGTTAGGATTTCAACATAAGAATTTTGGGGGGACAAAAATATTCAGTCCGTAACAGTGTCAATGTCATAAAAGATGAAGAAAGGCTGTGGGAAATATTACAGACTGACAGAGACTAAAGAATAATGACAACTAAATGCAACGCCTGAGCCTAGACTGGATTCTGTGGCAGAGGAAGAAAAATTCTTGAAGGACATTTTTGGGTCAGTTGATAAAATTGGAATATACAAGGAAGATTGGATGAAAGTATTGTTTCAATGATAAATTTACTGAAGTTGATAGCTGTATTGTGATTATGTAAGATGATATCCTAATTCTTAGGAAACACACACTGAAGGATTTCGGATTAAAGGGCTGAGATGTAAGCAGTTCTTGTTCAGAGGGCTGAGAGCGACGGAGAGAGTGAAAGACGATAAAACAAAGCAAAAAGTTAACAATAAGAGATTTGGGGTAGATGCTACATGAGCATTCTATGGACTATTTTCATTCTTGCAGCTTTTCTGTAAGTTTGAATTATTTTCAAGAAAAAGTAAGAAAAAATCAGCAAGGAACAGAAAAATGCTGCAGTAAACATCCTTATACACATCTTTGAGTACTTGTGTCAGTATTCTTTTGGAAATTCTCTATGTTCTTGGACATGGAATCACTAGATCAAAAAATAGCCACACTGAAAAATTCAGGTTGATATTGCCAAATTGCCAGGTGGTTTTTTTGCATTATGTTGCTTAAGATAGAATGCTGTTGAAGTTAGCATCACTGATGGAGGCTGACAATACCACCAAAGTGATGAAAAGGGCCTGTTGGAGGCTGGTTTGGGCATGGCCTCTATTTTCAATGTCCCCTTCCATGCCCCCACGTGCCTACAGACGGAGCGCAGGACTAGCAGCAACAGTCACTGCCAGTGTGTTCGTCTGCTCAGGCTGTCACAACAAATTACTAGACTGGGGGGCTTCAACGACAGAAATGTATTCCCTCACAGTTCTGGAGCCTGGAAGTTCAAAACCATGGTGTCTGCAGGGTTGTTCCTTCTTAGGCTGTGAGGGAGAATCTGTTCCAGGCCTCCTTCCTTGGCTTGTAGATGGCCGTCGTCTCCCTGTGTCTCTCCACATCAGCCTCCCTCTGTGGATCTGTGTCCAAGTTTCCCCTTTTCATAAGGGCATCTGTCATCTTGGAATAGGACTCACAGTAATGATCTCACTTTAACTTGGTTATCTCTGTAAAGACCCTGTCTCCGAATAAGGTCTCATTCCGAGGTGCTGGGGGTCGGGGCTCCCCTGAATGAATTGGAGGAGGGGGCACAGTTAGATCTACCACAGCGGGGCTCTGTCTGCTCTTGAGCGGTTCCCGGGTTCCTCCAACCTTACCTCCATCCGCTTTGAGCCCAGGCTCTGGGCTCTGTCTCTTTTGGCGTCCCATCTCAGCTTCCTTCTCACATGGCTCTGCTCACATGGCCAACCTGGCTTGGGGCTTTTTCTCCTGGTTCTTACCAGGCATTCACTTCTGGCCGTCACCCCTCGGACCACTGGTAAAGAGGTCCTGCCAGCAGAGAAAGGGCTAATGGCTGCACAGCTCAGCTGGCTGCCAAAGTCAGGAAAGAGAGGGGAAGCCTGGATCTCAATGACATGCTCAATTTTCTCAGCATCCTCTCTGCTGCCCAATATCTATCATTTGTTACTATTTGTGAATACAGTGTGTGCTGAATATTGCTTTCTCTTTATGGATACAGTCCCACCAGCACATTGTTCTGTTCATTGCACCCAGTTTACTGATCCCTGCTGGGAGAAGGGCACCACGGCAGGAATTCTCTTGAGGGCTGTAGGGGACAAAAAGGGAACCACACTCAGGACAGCATCACGCATAAAGACGATTGCAGACTAGGGGAAAGATGTGTGTGCAAATACATCGCGTCAGCAATGGTGAGGGTGTGCTCCAGAAGAGTCCACAGGTTGGAAGATGCAGGGGCGCATTCTATTAAGAAAAATAAGTGAAAGGAAAGAGTGGAGCCTCTGAAACAGCCTGGGCCAGCCCAGTCAAAGCTCTGGCCTGGAGTCAGGGTTGTAAAGCCTGTGATTTGCACATGATGTCGCTGTGTGTCCTATGCCCTTTTAGCAAATTTTGCCTTAACATGAGCTGCACTGAACCAGTGGGATGCAGTGTAGGTACTGAAATGCTTTCTTTCCCTTGGAGCCTTTCATTTTACAACAGAGTTCTCATTAAAACTCTTCCACATAGCTACATCTCCCTTTGGGCCAACTAGCAAGTCAACTAGTGGGTTTTAAGTGGACTGTCTGTATGTAGACTCATATTCCACAGCTTTCCAGGGTGCTCCATGCCCTTCCATGCAGCTCATCCTAGAGCTGTCTTGTGGGTAGTGCTGTATCAAAATATTTTCTTTCAAATGGAAAATCCCAGTAGCTCAAAATCATCAGAATGTAATGAACCAGGTGAAAGTCTGATTTAACATCTGTCTCTGTAAAGCAAACACTTGGGTGAGGAGGGCAGGGGCTGCAGAATTCTTCAGGAAGGGGAAGGAAGCCAGTGGCCCAAGGCAGCCACTCCTCCATGGACAGCAAAGGGGGGAGGATGACACAGCAAAGGCCAAGATGTCACTTGGGATTTCAGGGGAGCCCTCCTCGGGGACTTTTGTCAGCTGAGGAAGTGAAGTTATGGAAACTGGAATCACCCTTCTGATGGTCCGAATTCCAAATCTTTTTTTTTCCCTACCCCTTACCTTCACCTCTGTACCGGGTTGATTAGTGTCTCACCCTAAATTCAAGTCCACTTAGAGTCTCGGAGGGTGACCTTTTTTGGAAATAAAGTCTTCGCAGATGTTATTAGTTACCACAAGGTCATACTGGAGTAGGATGGGCCCAACCCCAAGGCCCGGTGTCCTTATAAGAAGAGAAAACAGATAGACACATGGAAGAAGCCCATGTGGTGACGGAGGCAGAGACTGGAGTGATGCCACTATAAGCCAAGGAATGCTGAGGGCTGCTGGCAAACCATCAGATGCTAGGAAGGGGCAAAGAGGGACTCTTTCCAGAACCTCTGGCAGGTGCATGGCCCTGTTGACATCTTGACCATGGACTTCTGGGCTTCAGAACTGTCAGAGAAAAAATATCTGTTTTTGAAGCCACCCAGTTGGTAGTCATGTGTTACGGTGGCCCAGGGAAAATAATACACCCTCTTAGAAGAAGCGTAGCTATTTAGGGCAGTTGAAAAGATCAGAAACTTCTTTTTCTTCTTGAGTGGCCCAAGAGTCTCTTGGATTGTCCTAGTTTGCACTCACAGGTGAGCTGTGTAGCTGGACACAGGCTGGTTTTGGGTTTGAAGCTGCTGAGCTGCCAGGCTTATTTCTGAAGGGGAGGTTATTTTGTCTTTCTGTCATCTTAGGGCTCGCTGACCCTGAGATTCAAGTGGCTTCTCAATCATGTGAGAGAAGCAGCTTACTCCAGTACTGAATGAAGTTCTTAGCTCCGTGGCTGGTGCTGTGGGGGTTCCTGGCCTTCAGGATGAGGTCCGTTTGGATGGGCAGAATGTGTGAAGGGTGAAGAGCAAAGAGGTAGGGTGTGGGAGTGAGGGGGCGTTCTCTGTGTCAGGAGGAGGGGCTAAAGGACAGAGGGCCAGGAAGTCATGGTAGGTATCTGACATGGCGGAAGAGATATTTAGGAATTGTTGTCTTAGGATCATTTGGCAGCATGGGTCAGATGAGGGGGAGGCCCACAGATGGGGAAACACAGAAATCCATTTGGACAGCTGATGTTCCAAGGTCTGTGTTGTGACGAAGCTCTGCCAGCTCCAGAAAATGTCACCAACAAGACAATCCTAGCAGGTGAAAGGGAAATGTGGCCCAGAAACTTGCTGCTCAGGGTTCTGAGTTCTGATTCTTTTTGTTTTAAATTGCAGTAACATTGGTTTATAACATTATGTAGATTTCAGGTGTACATCATTATTTGTCTATTCCTGTATAGATTACACCATGTTCACCACCCAAAAACTAATCACAACCCATCACCACACACATGTGCCTAATCACCCTTTCTCTCTCCTCCCTCTCCCCTTCCCCCCTGGGTTCTAATTCTTGATCTACTGCGTTGGCAGGTCATGTGGACCTTTCTGTGCTTTTGTTTCTACCTTGAAATAACAAGTCACCCACTATCGTGTCCAATTTCAAACAGCGTGTAAATGACTGCAAAGCTGGTTGGAAATGTAAACTATCAGAATGATAAATAGCTTTTCCCATGATCCTGCCAGTCTGGCATTATCTTCATGCTTCAAGGCTCCTGATTCTCCTCGCTTTCCTCTGAATATTTGACAACAAATAGTTTTCACTGTTTTTTTTTTTTTTTGTTAAACACAAGCATGACATCCTCTGTGTGGAAGTAAGGACCCTGGTTTATATTCCCTCTGCAATTCCTTCCCAGCTCTCTCTTTGAGGACGGACTTCCTACGTCTGTTAGCCCCTTGAAAACGACAAGGAGAGTAGCAATGGCGTCTGCACATAAGATGTGATGTTCTGCAGAAATCAGGCTCTGCGAAGCTTCTGCAGTCAAGGAAAGGCACAAGGGTAGAAGAACAGACTTGAAATCTGTTGAGTTGGGTCCTGCTTGGGGACCACGCCATGGTTATCACCATTTTTCTGACATTGTGCTCCGGGCCAGGTGCCTCACTTAAATTTTTTGTTGTTTATAGTTCTTTTATTTTTTCCTTCTTGTAAATTGATGTGAAATTCATGCAACATAAAATTAACCATTTTAAAGTAAACAATTCAGGGGCACTTAGTATATTCACAATGTTGTGCAACCATCACGTCTATCTACTTCCAAGACATTTTCAGCACCCTGAAAGGAAACCCTGTACCCTAGGCTGTGGCTCTCACCCCCACCCCCCCATCCCCTAGCATCCATCGATCTGCTGTCTTTCTCTATGGATTTACCTGTTCTGGACACTTCACATAAATGGAATCATACAACCTTTTGTGTCAGGCTTCTTCCACTTAGCATGATGTTTTTGAGGTTTCTCCATGTTGTAGTGTGTGTCAGTACTTTGTTCGTTTTTATGGCTGAATATCATTCCACCATATGGCTATACCACATTTTGTTTATCCTTTCATCCACTGATGGACAGTTGAGCTTTTTCCACTTTTTGGCTATCATGAGTAGTGTTGCTATGAATATGTGTGTACACATACACATTTATTTGAGTACCACTTTTCAGTTTTAGGGGTATATACCTAGAAGTGGAGCTGCTGGGTCATATGATCATTTGATGTTTGATTTTTTCAAGAACCACTGAACTGTTTCCACAGTGGCTGCACCATTTTACATTCCTACCAGCAATGTACAAGGTGCTTCCTTTTAAGGAGGGCTTTACTCTCAGGGTCATGCAAGAACCGACTCTGAACTTGTAAGACCCCCAGAGCGAGCACCTCCTTAAACGTGTTGCCCTGGTGCCTCACTCTCCTTGCCTTCCATCAAGCCTGTCTTCTGCAGTGAAGGGCTGCTTTCAGCTGATTGAGACAAGGCCCAAGAAGGGAGAAGGTCTTCATGGCTTGGGAGAGTTCTTTTTAGTTTCCCAGGCAAGTGTTCAAACACCTGCAGGATTTATGCAAAGACTCGGAAGCTCTGGGTGTCAAGGTCTCCTAGTGATGGGGAGGCTCATGCCAAAGTGGGCTAGGCTGGTGAAGTGGGCTAGGCTGTGCTCCTCAAACCTGAACATGCACCCAGCCACGTGGGGATCTTGTTAAAACGCAGCATCTGGGCCGCTGGGTCTGTGGTCAGGCTGAGATTCTGCATGTCTAACGAGCTCCCAGGAGATGCTGCCACTGCCTCTCCAAGGACTGTCCTTGGAGTAGCGAAGGTCTGGAAAACAAGAAAAAATCATTGGCAACCTCATGTCCCTGCGAGAAGAGCAAGATGCAGCTGGACCTCTAGGGTTGACTCTTTTCAACTTTCTCTTTGCTTCTTTCACAATCCTCGACTTCCACCTCTCATGCTGATGCTGTCAGATAGTGGGGAGCCCCCTCTGACAGCTCACATCTCCCTCGTGATGTGTCTGCCCTCCCTGTTCGACCCCTTGGGGACCAGGCTCCCATTTGCCAGGGAGGCATCGGATTTGTCTGTTGCGGGTTAGGTGCCCACTGTGGACCAGTCATCAGATGGGAGGTGCGGTCTGTAGGCACTTGACATCCCCCAGTGGAAACGTGTGGTTGGAGTGAGAGGGGAACATTTTCTGGAATAAGAGAAGAGCTTTCTCAGGGGAAGCACAGGGAAGTGATGGGAAGACAAAACAATGTGTCCACGAAATGGGGAGTCCTCTCACTGTAGCTCCAGGCTCTGGACAATCTAAGGCAGGGGAGTTTCCTGAGTGCACCTACTGCAAGGAGGAAGCTAGGAAAACCGATTGCATGTTGGGAATGTCCCAATCTTTGACTCTTGGCTTAAAGTATTTGTTTTCTATAAAATTCACAGAGTAACTTCCTCGACTTCGGTTATTCTGCAGCAGGGCTTCCTGACCTTTTACCACATCATGGCGTGTGCAGAAAATGACAGCATTTGTACGGACACTGGGGTAAATGGAGATGGCTGCCCATGGCCAGAGGTGAGGGGTCTGGGCTCCGATGTTCCAAGGACTGAGGGGTCAAACCCCACGAGTGCCTTTAGCCCATTTGCCAAATGCCACCGAGCTCTGGAGGGTGGTTTCAGGTCCAAAATCGCTATCTTTATTAAGAAAATCTGCACCCTCATATCAAACATTATTTATTAGTCAGGCAGTAGTGCATGCAAAGTCGTAAGGAAAATGGTCACCTGTTTGCTCGAAGAAGTGTAACGACTACATACAACTTTTCATGTTAACTTTTAGACTTGTCATGGATCTAAACCCAAAATACCCCATCACTTGGATTGCCACTGAGTCTAGCTTATCTAAGCAAGAGTTAACCTACACCGAGGAGCGCCGCCTCATTGCAGCCACTTACTGCATCTAAATGGCTTATGAAATGAAGACCGTTGCCCATGCTACGCTTTCCACAGACGAGGAGATAGTGCCTGTGGTTAGATGTAATTTCTATTCATTAGTTTATAGATCCAGGACACCGCAGAGAGTTCCATGAAACCACGTGACACGGGAGGCCTGGAGTTGGGTATGAGAAATTGCAACTAACTGGAAAAGGTTTTGAAGTGCCCCCTGGACTGCTGTCTATGCTGGGAGAGCACCTCTAGCCTGGAAAGTGCACAGGAGAGCTCCTAAGCAACTCCTTCTATGTTTAGTGGAGGTCAAGGTAGAAAAGGACGAGGCACCAGGTGCCAGCGCCCTGTACCCCCACTTCCACAAAGTGAAGTACCTCCCCATCCCGGGAGCAGGGCAGGCTTTGTCTTTGTAAGTCTGGGGTAAAACCAGCTTATTGAGGAAGTGGGGGGACCAATATAAAGTCCTTAAGTGTCGAAACTACTGATCATCCCAAACCAAGGAGCAGGAATTATCAGCTGCTAGTCGATGGAATCGTGGCCATAGAGTAGATGGAGTGAATAATTAAATAGCAAAGATTTGGGGAAAGGATACATAGCTGGAAATAACATAAAAGGCAAAATAAAAAAGTAAGAGACAACTCCTTGCCCTCATCTCCTCATCTCCCCAGTGTTGGGAAGAGTACTTGGACCATGGTGGGGATCAAGAAATGTTTGCTGAATGAATAAGTGAATGTCCCCAAGCATCCTCTCCGCTCCTTGTCCATACCCTAGAAAAACATCCTCCCAAAATAGAGGATAAGAATCTAATGAGTCAAATCCAAGAACAAAAGTGAGTCTTAGAAATGTGAAATGTTTTAAAAATTGAGAAAAAGACGATGTCTAAAATAAAAGTAATTCAAAAACTACTCAGTGATGAAGTGGAATGATCACCAGGTTGGAAACCTGGTTCTATTCTATGTAATTTTCAACTTGATATGTGCCTCTGGGAGGCACTTTAGATCCATAGGTGAGGAAGGAATATTCAATGAATGGCGGTAAGGAAATAGGAAAAAACATCACTGTAGAACCTCAAGCCATACCATACATCTAAATAAATTCCAGGTGTATTAAAAAGTTAAATGAGAAAGTGGTAAGTTGTAAAAAAACAGAATTGTGTACTTATTGAGTTCCTGGTGGGAGCAAATATTTGTTCAAACATTTTTGGATTAGTGTGGGTTTTATGAGCTCTGGAACATTATTTTCTTATTTGTGTTCAAACTTTTTCTGGATTAGTGAGAAAATTGTATCTGTAAGTTGAAAAATTCACAGGCAGTATACAGACTAATGTTCACCTTGACCAGGCCCCCATGGGTCCCATGTCCCTCCCCTGCCCCCAGGGGAGCTGCCAGTGAATCTCTTCCAGATTCTTGTGATATAAAAAGTATCACGTCTTGGGGGGTTGACTCTGTAGCCGAGTGGTTAAGTTCACACGCTCCACTCTGGGCAACCCAGGGTTTCACAGGTTGGAATCCTGGGCATGGACATGGCACCGCTCATTGAGCCACTCTGAGTTGGAGTCCCACATGCCACAACTAGAGGGACCCACAACTAAAAATACACAACTATGTACCGGGGGAACTTTGGGGAGAAAAAGGAAAAATAAAATCTTAAAAAAAAAAAAGTATCACATCTTATAAAGTACTCTGAGACTTGTAGTTTTCATTCAACGTTGTGCCTTGGAGAGCTAGCCATTTTAGTACATATTGATCCACTGCTTTCTTTTTAACCGCTCAACACAGGCTATGAAGACAAATAAGGCAGTATCTTGAAAATCCTGTGGGAAAGTGACTTCACACTAGAATTACACTAGAATCCTATGCCGAAAACATCCATCATGGTTGAGGGACACTTAGAGGCATTTTCAGACATGCAAGAACACAGGGTACTTTCCTGTGTTAGGGAATTACTAGAGGGTATGCTCCAAGAGCAAGGAGAAAGCTTGCAACAAAGTGGGTGTAAAATGCAGGAGATGGTGGAGCCACCCAGAGTCTTACCCTTCTTCAATTCTTGTTAGGTTACTATTGCTCTGTCTCTGTCTCCATCTCCTTTTGTCTCTGTCTCTCTTTTTCTGTCTATCTCTCTGTCTCCACTTCTCATATTTCCTGTTTTCTCTCCCCTTCAGAACTGTCACCCCTCATCTCAGGGTTCCCACAAAGCCCCCTCCCTTTGTTATCCAAAGCAAATCTGTCTTCTCTTCGTCTCTCTGGCCTACACTGAGTCTTCCCTGAGAATTTCTCCTTTACTTTCTTAAATAGTCAAGCCCCTCTATTTGAAAGTCTCCTTCGCTTACCTGCTGTGCTGCACGACCGCTTATCACTGTGCGGGTATTCCATCCAGCCCCTGCCATGAAAAGTTACTCAGCCAAAAGAAACTCTTCAATGAGCAACACCGGCTTTCAGATAGATTTTTTTCTGCTGTTTTTCTGTCTTCTAACTTACTAATCAATGCTTTTTTCTTTAATAATTCTTCATGTGGCTTTCCTTTAGTTTATTTCGTATTCTCCCAACTTTTTCAGTTGGATGCTTAATTCATTTGTTCCTACTCATTCTTTGTTTTTCTTCTCTTTTTAATCATTAGAATCGAAGGGCTTTCTGCTAACCTCCACTTGGCTCTCTCCTATGGATTCTTACCTGTGACCATCTCATCATTGTTTTCTAGACATTATGTATTTCTGTTTGCCCATTCTCTTTGATTCAGGATAATTTAAGAGCATTTTTTTCCTCTCAGGTGGAAGGGTCTTTTGTGTTTTTATTTGATTTTCAGTTTCTAGTTTTATTGCTTGTGATCGTGGGAAGTTTTCTGTCCTGCTTTTACTTTCTGGAGATTTTCTCTTTGGCCTGAACGTGTCCAGTTTTTATGACACTTTCATGGGC
The DNA here is from genome assembly GCF_021613505.1 of Equus quagga. Classification (NCBI taxonomy): domain Eukaryota; kingdom Metazoa; phylum Chordata; class Mammalia; order Perissodactyla; family Equidae; genus Equus; species Equus quagga. The sequence continues at coordinate 112,972,179 of NC_060275.1, forward strand.
ACCAAAACTGAAGATAGTTTCTTTGTTTTCAAGGTGTGTGTGTGGGAATGTATGAGTGTGTGCATTTGTGTATATATAAATCAGACCTACCTTATTAATTATGCTATTTAGGTCTTCTGTAACTTATTTTTTGACCGCTTTATGTATCAAGGACAGAAGGAGGTGCACAGAGATTCAGAGCTGTTAGATCTTTATCATGAAATCATACCATTTAACTGAATAAAGTGCCCATTTTTGTCTTTTTTTGTGAGGAGGATTGGCCCTGAGCTAACATCTGTGCCCATCTTCCTCTATTTTGTGTGGGATGCCACCACAGCGTGGCTTGATGAGTGGTGCTGGGTCTGCGCCTGGGATCCGAGCCTGCAAACCCCAGGCCAGAAGCTGAGTGCATGAACTCAAACACTATGCCACCGGGCTGGTCCCCATTTTGTCTTTTTTTTAAAATAATGTTTTGCAGTCTGCAATCTGTGTTGAGTGATTTTAAGATCACAACTCTTCCTTTTTTGTTTTGTTTGTACTTGAGTTTTGAAAAGCTTTGATTCATAAGGATTGAAAAGTCTTTGTGAAATATTTTGTTTTTGGAATGGCTCGTGTGTACAGCTTAGAGCTGCATTTTGCTCTGGCCTCCAGTCTCCTACTCTCCCTCTCCCCGCCCCCCTCCCTCTGTCTTTCCATCAGAGATGAGTTAAGCTCATTTACCTCTATGAGTGGTAGATGGGTTTGATCTTGCTTTTTCATATTAATTTACATTATTTTTTCAATTTTTATGCCTTGATATAAAGCCATACACCAAGTGGTCTGTTTCCTTTGAAAATCTTCCTGAAGATTAGGAAAGTTTGGATTTGTATTCTAATGGTTACTTTCATAATTTCATTTAAAATTAACACCCTTGAGCCTCTACTCTTCACACGGTATCTATTCGTTCCTCTCAACAAAGGAATGATGCAGTTAGTGTGTGTGCTGCCTTCTCTCTCCCCTGCACCCGGTTGTAGTCAGTAATCCCTGTCAGTCTGAGCATTCATCCTGTCAGGTGGATGTCGTTATACTGCCACTGCCTGATTTGTCAGCTGTGATGACTTTCGTCCACTTTCAGTTCTTATAAATGAGGCAGCTGGCAATGTTTCCGTGCCTTCCACTTTCTCCTCTCTTTCTTCTGCCGAGTTTTGTTTTATATCATTTCTGCATTGTCATGGCATGTAGCATTCACTTCTGCTCTGGGACCCTAGTCCACACATTTACAATTACCTATTTCTGATGCTCACTACTTGGTTCGTTGCCTGTGGTTTTCCTAATCATCTTCTGGTACCTCAAGTTTGTCCTCTGCCAGCTTTCACAAGAGGGACTCATGATAACAATCTTCCCTAACTTACTTGCAATTAAAAACAAACATCCCCTTTCTTCTTGAAGGACAGGTCATACTTTCCCCATGAGTACCTTACAGATGCTGCTCCATTATGTTTTGGTGTTTAATGGTGGATAAATCTGAAGACAGATTGGTTTCTTTGGCCAGAAAGTTTTTCTTTTTTTTAAAGTCCAGAGACTTTACTGTGGTTAAGTCTTGATGTTAACCGTTCTAGGTCAACTATTTTTCCTGATAACAATGTACCCTTTCGATTATGCAGGTTACATTTTTCTTTTTTCATTTCATGAACATTTTCATGAATTTCGTCGTTAAATATTTGCTTTGTTACATTGCTGTGAGTTTCTTCAGGCATTCTAGTCACGTATATGTTGAATCTCCTTTACCTGTCTTCAGATCTATCATTTTCTCTCTAATTAAAAAAAAATCCTTTCTTTAATTTTGTTTTATAATGTTCACATTTCTCATTATTATTCTCTCTGTTTCCTAGTGAGTTTTCAGAGTATCTAGACTCATTTCTGCTCCTTCCAATGTTTATTTATTTATTCTTTCTTGGGTCATACCAGCTTATGTTTTATTTCTTTCTGTTGAATAATCATATCTTCCTAGGTTCCTGTGTTTCTGATCTTCCTTTATAGCGATAACGGCTGGTTGAATATTTTAAAATTCATGGTGAAATATTTAGTTACAATCTTTATCTTCTCTCTGGTGATATTTTTCTGGTGAGCATTCTTCATCTTTGATACATTTTGTTGCTCTTTCCCATTATCTCCTAATCATCTTTGTATGAATGCTGGGCTAATTCTTTTTTCATTACCCATCACTGAATGATCGTATTTCCCTTGACCAGCTGCTAAGTGGTTCGCTATTAGGGGACAGGGTATTAGGACTACGACAGCTTTTCAGAGACAGGCTCTTCTTGCAAATATGGCTTTTAGTGTGATGTGTAATGTAGACACGTCTCCTCTGCTTCTTTCAACCAAACAGGATCAGAAAGGCCTTTTGCCACTGGCTCTTCGCCTGCCATCTTCCACAACCTCCGCTGTGGATGGGGCACGCCTGTCAGAATGAAGAACCGGCCCTTCCTCTTCAGGAGGGGCATCCTGGTGGCGTTTTCTGAGTTCTGGCAACATTATGTCCTCGCTCCGCACTCTGTCCTTTTCTTTTTCCTCGTTTCTGTGTGGCTTCTGCTCAGTTTCAGCTGCATTTGTCAGTCTTCACATATATTTTATGTTATGCTTTTCTCCAAATTTGACTGAGAATGACGTTTCCGCGTTGCTTTGGTAACGCTTCCTGTTTCTTTTATGATTTCTAGGAGGAGAAGGAGAGAGATGTAGACTTGAGTGGCCACGTTCACACTTGAAGTCCATCTACGTTTTCTTCAACAAATCTTTATGATTTCGTTTTTGATGTATAACTAAGCCATCATGCATTTAATTTTCTTTGTAAAATATGAACTTGAGGTCTGATATATATTTTTTCTAGTAGTACCAATATCTTTTATTGAATAATCTGATCTTTGTTCCTTATTTTGAAATGGCATTTTTCTCACATTTTACAATCTTATAGCTACTCTTTTTGGAATGTGTCATTATGTCTGTTCCTTCAGTTACTTTTACCACAGTATTTGAACACTGAATGTTTACAATCTGCATTTTGTGTCTACTTTTCCAGAATTTATTTGCCATTCTTCTAGATTTAATCTAGTAAGGTATATTTTGAATCTCCAAAATGGGAATACGAGATGTGACGTTTTCTGTGTTTACTGGAACTCTTTCAATGGTAGAACAAGGATGTCTATCTTTTGAAGCTGGTATTCTATGAAACAGAGTTTGAGAAATGCTGCTGTAGTATTTTAACAGTAAACATAATGCTGATTGTCCGTTAAAAAGAAGACATCTCACGCGTTAAAGAACTCTTGGTCTATTCTTATTTTTCTAAATGTTTAAAAAAATCAGAAGGGAGATTGCATTTAGCGTCTATTGGGAAGAGTCATTTTCCTTCCTCGACCTGTTTCTATAATATATTACATCCAGAATTTAATTCTCACTATGAACCATTTATGCATTCCTATTGTAAACTATATGTGTTCAGGGCATGCTATTATTTTAATATCTTTCTAGATTTGATATAACAGGATTTTTGCATCTCTGTTTGTGAGATTTAGTTATTTTTGTCACATTTCGATTTTAGGTGACTCCATCTTCTTAAAATAAAGTGGAACACTTTCTTGTTTCTATTTTATTTTCTGAAACAGTGTAATTCCATAGAATTACCAGTTGCTTAAGAGTTTGAAGTAGCCGGCTATGGAAATCACATTGCCCCCGTCTCCCTGGCAGCCGCTCTTTGATTTATTGTTCAATTTCCTCTGCAGTGCACAGGTGATGGTGCCACTGTCCGAGTGTCTGGGTCAGAGTGTAGCACTTCCAGAGACTAGAGTGTGGAAGCTTCTTAATCTTTCTAAATGTCTATGTCTTCATCTGAACAAACAGGCATAATAACAGGAGCTACATTGTAAGATTGTTGAGACAATACAAGTAAGACTCCTAGCCAAAGATACCTGATACCAGCAAAGGCTGGATGAGTGTTAGCTGGCTTCTTATTTTTGATCTATTCAGATTTTCTCCATTTTCGTGAGTCAGTTTTAGTAAATAGGCTATTTTTAGACAATTACCCATTTCATTAGAGTTAAACACTTATTCCCATACAGTCATTCTTAGTATTTGCTGATGATTTTTAAAAAACATTTTCTACATCTGTGGTTGTGGTTCCTTTCTAGTTCTTAATTTTTGTGTTTTTTCCCTCATTTTTCTTGATTAGCTTTGGTTGGGATTTGTTTATTTTATCGGTCTTTTCAAATATTGGATTTGTTTGTTTTTCTGTCTTCTATTTGACTAACTTTGCTTTTTAGCATCATTTTTTGTTACTCTTGCTTTTTCTGTTTTGCTGTTGTTGATGTTTTCTGGTTTCTAGAGTGCAGTGGCTATTTCATTGATTTCTGTTCCTTCTTGGTTGGTAATAAAAGCATGTAAAGTTAAGAATTTCTCACTAAATGCTTAACACTTAATTAACATAAAGTAGAGGTTGGCAAACCAAGGCTGTGGGCCAAATTCAGCCTGCTTCTGGTTTTATAAATAAAATTTTATTGGGACACATCTGCACCCATTCGTTTATGTGCTGTGAGTGGCTGCTTTGCACTAAGATGGCAGAACTGAGTGGTTGTGACAGAGACCTCTGGCCCACAAAGCCAAATGTTTTTACTATGTGGCCCTTTACTGAAAAAGTTTGCTGACCCCTAATATAAAGGATTCCATAGTTTTTGATATATAATTTTGTCATTATTTCTGTCTTCTAAATAGTCTGTAATTATAGACCCCAAAAGTTATCTAGGGAGGTGTTTTAATTTCCATGTGGTTTGAATTTTCTTGTTTCCAGCTTTTTAATTTCTAGTTTTTATTGCATTTGGCCAGGGAATAGTGCCTATGCAACTTCTTTTTCTTTTCTTTTTTTTTAAGAGTCACTGAATTTTCCTTTTGTGACATAAAAGTATGACCAATTTTTGTAAGTGCTCCAAAGACATTGAAGAAGGATGCATGTTCTCTATAGAAAACAAAATTTGGTATTTGTTGACCTTATTCAGTATATTATTTGGATTTTAATTCTTGATTTGCTTATTGTCTCTGTAAAGATTGAGAACTCACGATAAAGCTGATTGTGGTTTTTGTTTCTTATATTTCTACAGCTCTGGTGTGGCTTATTTTGATGCCCCCTTACTTATAAACATTCATGGGTGCAAACATGGCCGAAGTGCAGCCTGAGCAGTACCTGCCTGCTGGGGCTTGCCCTTCTGCTGCTCTGGGGACTCCTGCCACCACTGCCACATAGATGAGCCCTGGCTGGCCTCCTGGATGAGGAGAAACATGTGGCTCAGTTTCCACTCTTGTCCCTGCTGACGGTCAGCCAACCCCAGCTGCAGACCACGGCAGCTGATCAGACGCGGAGAGTGAGCCCAGTCGAGACCATCAGAACTGCCCAGTTGAGCTCAACCCAAATCTCTCCCCACAGAATACTGAGCTAAGTGAACGGTTGTTGCTTTCAGCTACCAGGTTCTGCACGGCCGGCTGTGTAGCAAAGACTAAGATGTCCATCATGGATTTTGCCTTTCATCAATATAAATGAACTCTTTTGGTCCAATGATAAATTTGCTTGTGTATTCTACTTTAACTATACTGTCTGTTTTGTTTTCCTTTTTTATTTACATATTTTAGTGTATACTTAAGATGTGCAACATGATGATTTGATATATGTATATATAGCAAAATGATTACTACAGTTAATCTAATTAATGTATCGTCTTCTCACAGTTACCATTTTTTTGGGTGATGAGTGCACTTGAAATCCAGATGGGTAGTCTCTGAGAGTTGAAGGTCTCAAACCTGCAACCACAAGTAACTGAATTCTAGCAACAACCAGTGAGTTTGGAAGACCCCAAGCCTCAGATGAGATCACAGTCCTGACTGACACCTTGGTTAATCCTGATGTGACCCTGAGCAGAGGACCCAGCCAACCCACGCCAAGACTCCTGACTCATGGAAACTGTGAGATAGTCAGTGTGTGTTGTTTCAAGCAACCAAGTTTGTGGTATTCGTTACACAGCAATAGAAAACAATTATACTTCCATATTTCTAAATAATGTGCTTAGGTCGCTATTATGGAATGATTAATTTCAGGCATCAGATACTACTTCTTTCTCTGATGAGTGAAGAGTCAGTTCACTGATAACACTCCATATCCTCTCCTCAGTTCTGCCTGGTTAGAGTTTTAACAATGGGATGACCGGGTTGCTTGATTTCATCTTTACCCCTAGAATGAGTCTTAACTGGGCTTTGTCGCTCAAGTCCTTCTTCGTTTTATCTTTTACTGGTTGGAGATGAGAAACAGTTCCGTTTTCTACGGTGCAAATCCTGGAATTTATAGGCTCTCCAAACTCTCTTTCAGCTCTGCCTGCAAAACGGCCATTTCGTCTATGAGCTTATTTCTTTCTTATTGTGCCTTGTCAAAAACAGCGATTAGCAAATATCCAATATTACCAACAATCTGCTTTTCCACTTTGCTAAAACCACAAGTTCATTAGTTACGCTCTCTGCCATCTAGGTTATCACAGGTGATAGTTTTACCAAATGCTTCACCACTGCATAAAAAGCCATTAATGTCAGCTTCCTTGCTACCTGCCCCCCTGCTTGAGGCCATGCACACATTTTGGGTTTTATGGTGGTGGCACTTCACTTCTGGTATCAGTCTTTGAACGCTCAGCTCTTCTACCATGACAACCAACCCCAAAATAAAACACACTTACAGTTTAAAGCAGCAGAAGTTTATTTCTGTTGAGGTGACTGTGAGCTGGCTGTCGGTCTGCTCCATGGATCTTCTTCGTTCTAGGATCCAGGCCAAAAGGGCAGCCTGTCCCATGGGGGTTTGTGCAATGAATCTTAAAAGTTTGCTTGGAAAGGTCATGTGTCACTTCTGCTCATTTCATTGGCCAAAGGAAATCATGTTGCCAGGCTTTGTTATCAATGGTCAGGCATGTGCAATACCCCCATCAGCGAGGGGCAACAAGTATCTACCTTGACCCCATAGACGGTGTTAAGGGACTGGGAGAAGATATTTGTAAAACATACACCCAATGAATGATTAGTTTCTCGAGTATTTAAGGAGCATCTGTAAATCAACAAGAAAAAGGCAAGAAGCCAATGGAAATATGGCAAAGGGCATAATAGGCCATTCAGAGAGGGGAAAGCTACATGCGTGTAAGCATATGGAGATATGCCCAATCTCATTAGCAATCAGAACTGCAAAGCAGATCACGATATCCATCCAACTGTCAAAAACTATAAAGTTGGAAAATGTCAAGTATTGACTTAAACGTGGGGACCTCTTTGTCCTGTTGGTGAGAGTGTGGACTGGGGTGGCTATTCTGGGGAGTAATTTGCGAGGAATATGAAATGGCATAGAGTGAAATGATGAATGCATTCTGCATTGGAAAGATCTAGCTTTCGGGGATTATCATCACACCACCTTTCCAGCTGTACCCCCCGACCCCCTCCTGCCTCGTTCAGTCCTTGGGTGGTGAGCAGAGTCCCATTCCACGAGATCATAAGATCTAGGTGGGTGGGGCCATGATGGGTTTGCTCACCATGTGTCCCTGCCCCTCGTACAGTGCTTGGCACAGGTGGACACTTAGTATATGTTTGGTAAATAAATGTATGGTTTGAAAAAATGCATTTAAGCCAAGTGACTTGCCTGCTCTAGGTGGGAAGATGGGGATGTGCCAGCGTTTAGCTGTATTGTCTAAGTACTCCTTTGGGATCTGTTTTGGACTGAATTGTGTCCCTCCTCCCTGATCCTCTAATTTATATGTTGAAACTCTGATCCCTAATGTGACTGTATTTGGAGATGGGGCCTTTGGGGAGGTAATTAAGGTTAAATGAGGTCGAAAGTGTAGGTCTTAATCCTATAGGGCTGGTGTCCTTATAAGAACAGGAAGAGACACAAGAGATTGGTTTTTTTCTCTCTGTGCCTGCACAGAGAAGAGACCAGGTGAGGACACAGCGAGAAGGCAGCTGTCGGCAAGCCAAGAAGAGAGACCTCACCAGAAACCAACCCTGATGGCACCTTTTTCTTTGACTTATAGCCTCCAGAACTATGCGAAAATAAATTTCTATTGTTTAAGCCAGTCTGTGGTATTTTGTCATGGCAGCCTGAGCAGCTAATACTGGACCCAATTTATCATCTGATATAAACCTGCATCATTTGGTTTAATTTGCACTTCCACACAGTGATTTGTACAGGGGCAGAAAGGTGTCTAACTACTTGGGTCCCATCTATTGATCTTAATTTGCAAATATGGAAATATATTTTGGGAAGCTTTCTATCTGAGGTGGACAAGAAATTTGATAACACAAAGTCCACCGACCAGCCTTCAGCAATAGTTTGACATGGCTGAATAATTTAGGGCATGGAGTTCTCTCTGAGCCCACAGGGAGTTTTTGGATCACTCACTTCTGGTTGGTTTGAGTCATGGTTGAATTGAGCATGCATGATATTCAGAAAGGTTCAAGGGCAGTCTTAGACAATAGGAGTTAAGTATTTTTAACATTATCTTTAAAAGTACCCCTGATAGTGCCAGGCCCATGATCCAAAATTTCTGTGCCTGATTTGGGAGTTGGGCTCCTCTCAGTGGGAGCAGTGCTAATGCCAAGGGCAACTGCTGTTTGTAGAAGCTCAGGCTGCTCCTGATCCCATCTCCTCTGAACTCTCAGAGCACTCGTGTGTGTCCCGGTGTCGCCAGCCAGGTGTGCAAAGCAGCCACCTGGACCCTCTCCTGCAGATCTTGAGGTGGACTTGGGCTTCCATTTTTTTAACGTGGCTCCTAGGTGATTCTAAAGTACACTGGAATTTGAGAAAACTGGTGTATAACATGTTAGCGCTTAATTATATCTTGTTGTGTTATTCTTAACTATTGTTTCTTGTGTTTTGGTTATGAATTCTAAACCACTTTTATAATCCTCTGAGGGCAGATAATACGTATTGATTTTCATTTTATCCCTCAGAGGCTTTGTAATGGGCGTGTAACAGGCCCTCAACAAATGCCTGTGAACTTATAGCAGACCAGGCCAGTCTAATGACTTAAAGCACTTTTTTGTGCTCCAAGAAGTTCTGCCTTTCCTGTGGGTCCTGGGTCTTTGGTCGTAAGTTTCTCAACTGTTCCCTTTTAATTCCTTCTTGCTCTTTCAGGGTCCATTTCCCAGTCTCTGTATTATCCAATGGCGCCCGGCGTCCAGACTTTTCACAGGTGTCACTGGGCTCCTTTCAGGTGGGCCTGAGTGTCCACCTCCTGGAATGGTCAGCAGTTGACTCTTGCAGTCAGGAATCTTGCCCTACATTGAAATCCTAGAACAGAGACCACCTCTTTTTCAGGCTGTCCATTGACCACAGCTTCATCTCCAGTGTCTTGTCAATGGGCTGAATTCAGAGAGGCTAGCTGTGCATGGTTCCACTTGGATATCTCGTTTCTTTCATGCTTTATTTGAGGCCAGGTCAGGATGTGGTCACTAACTGTAGTAAGAGTTGCTGTCCCCTCCACCCCATCTCATCCCACAACAGCCTTGGTCATTCCCATCCTGGTGGCTATGCCCTTGGATACCAAATTTTCTTCAAGTGACCCTCATTAGGCATGGCATAGACTCCCACAGTTTACCAATGAAAGGTACAGAGTTTCTCCTAGGATGGCCATTGACCTTCTTTTGCCTGTCTCCAAGTTGGGTGTTGGGGGAGGAGGTAGCATTCCAAGAATGTTCTTAGCTACTCTCTCCTTCTAACTATGGTTATATTCACTCCAGCATAAAACAAGGAACATAAGCTTAAGTAGTCTCTGGAAAAGGTTTGTTTACCACCCTACCCAACATTCAATAAACCATCTAAATGAGAATTAGTAGGATAAACAGTTCTTTAGGGATGAAATTAATTTTGCTATGACCCTTTGTAGTAGTGATATGCCATATGTTTGATCCCCCTCCCAGATTAAGTCATGACTAGGGAATACCAGATGAGGGTATGGGAAATGGGATGAGTCAAAGGGGAGGGGAGGGTCTGGCCCTGGATTCTGCAGAACACAGAATCAAGGGAGATATTAAAGAAAACTTTCTTTTTTGTGTGGGGAAGAGGGGTTTAGAGTAATGAGTTAAGCACGCTCTATCAGAATCCAAAGGGACTGGATAGAAAGGCAGGGGATACTCAGGAGGCATGGCATAGAAATTGGGTCACCAGTGTAGGAAAACCAGGTTCAGAATGGTGGGTCCACCTGGACAGACTGCCCAAGACGCAGACTAGAACACAATGGGTTATAGAGCCTGTGGTTTTACCCACAGTTGGAAGGCAGCTTTACAGTCTTTCAAGTGCTTTTATATACATGATTTCAATTGATCTTCCCAAGATGCTAGTAAGGTAGTTGTGGCAGGTGGTATTGTTCCTGTGATAGTTAGCTTTTGCTGTGTAACAATCCACTCTGAGTTATTTATTCTCATGGATGGCTCAGTTAGGTAGCTCTGCTCATCTCAGCTGCATTTGCTCATGTGGAATGGAAGTTGACTTGACTTGGCAGAAGAAACTTGGCTGGGACACTTGACTCTGCTCCATGTGTCTCTCATTCTCTTCAGGGGGCTAGCCCAGGCATGTCTTTCCTGTAGTGATGGCCGAAGCTCATGCTTCAAAACATGCAAAGCTTCTTGGCCTAAGCTTGGAACCAGAGCACTCTCGTTTCTGTTGGCTTCTATTGACCAAAGTCACATGGCTGAGTCTAGAGTCAGAATAGGAGGGCATTACCAAGTTACTTACAAGTTACAGTAAAAAGGTGAGGCTACAGGAGAGGTGAAGAATTGGGCCGTTGGTGCATCAACTACAGCAGCCCACTTTACAAGTACGGAAACAAAGGTTTAGAGATGAAGTGACTTCCTTAAGGTCTACAGCTCCTTGGTGGTCAAGCTGGGATAAAACCCTTAGTCACCCATCTATCTAATGTGTTCTTAAATTATAAATATGACCCATATGAAAATAGTGGGTTGGTTATAGTTCTGTTATGGTGTCTGGTGGCAGTGAGCACTTAAATACATTCTCTGGAATATAGATTCAATTTTTTAAAAAGGCTTGGCTGTCAAAATCTGATTTCCTGGTTGAGTGAAAGGGCTTTGTTGTTCAGATCCTTTGAGTCTAAATTTATTTTACATGAATTTATTTAAGAAATTGATTGCGATTCCCTCTCCATTTGGCGCTGCAGGTGGTGTAATTGGAAGTTTAGAGAGAAAAGACGGAACTTTGAGCGATTCATGTACTCACCTAAAACTTGCAGAAGGGTGAAAAATATAGGAAACTTTAGGTAAAATAGGCTGCATTAGACTTTTTTAGGTTTAAGCATCTTCAGTCTTTTCTAACATCACTGCCCTTTGGACCTTTTATCTCTTTATTTTGAAAAACAAACTCAAAGGGCTTTGGCTGCTTGTCATTCTTCCCCCCTTTACAATTTTCAGCACACTTGCTCTAGGAGAAACTCGAGGCGATGCACTATCTTCGCCACACGCCATTCAAGATGAAGCCCCCTTGTCTCTCTCTGCGTCTCTCGCTGTCAGTGATGGAGATATTGATATGGTCAAGCTGTAGTTTGCTGTCAGATGTTTTTCACTCACTCAAAACCTATTAGGATCTCCACCGCAGAGGAATGTCTTTGGGGATTTGGGCCAAGCCTTTGGCAGCAAAACCTCCTGGGCACACAGGCTCTCACGTGGGGTAAGCTCTCCATTTATAGCTAACAGACACAAGAAAAACAGCTAGGAATTCTGACTTTAAAGTGAATCTTAACCTTTTTGGGGATGGAGGAAAAAAGCCTCCAGGCTGGAGGAAAAGACTGGCAACAAGGACATCTGTGACATGCAGGTGTTTTGGATTGAGGTCCTTGGGAAGGGCTGGCTCTCTTACACAGGGCAGCCACGGGGCAGCCACGGCAATCTCGTTGGCTTCCAGACCATGTCGTGGGCCTCCATGTTGGATTGGAGAAAGGAGTTCTTCCAGTGGTCAAAGTTCTTCAGTACCAACCATGGCCAACCACCAACATTTGTTTCTAGGGGCCCGTGACTCTACTTGTCCGTTTCTACGAGGGCTTTATATTGAAACTGCTATTCTAGTAATACTCACCATGGATATAAATGTGTGTAGTGGGGGGTGGGAGGGTGTTGGAGCACAGCTTGCCATTTCCAGCTTGAGCTCTGAGTTATCCTGTCCACACTCCTTATGCTTTTCCGCTTCTGACCCTCCCATCTCCTTGCAGGGGAGCTTTCTGTCTTGTTTCTATACTTTCCCTGGGGCTTAATGCTGACCATGACCTCACTCCCTCCTGATGACTCTGACCACCCATCTTTATCTCTGCTGCCATGGGATGCCTTGGATACCCACCCCCTCCTGACCAGCAAGGGGACCCTCCTGATCCAAGGGAGGTGTTCTCACTAGAATCTGCTGTGCATAGGTCTGATGAGGGGCAGCTGGGCATCTCTGATCTCCCTTTGTCTAAAAAGGGTTCTTGTCCAGGATTCTGTAACTCCTGCACCCTTTCTTATCTCGCAGAACCTCCTTTGCATCTTTGCTTTGCACACACACCCTGTTAGCTGCGCTCATGGTATCCTGAGCATCTATGCCATGGAACTGATCATGCTGCACTATAGGTGTGTGTCTTTACCACTAGGTGTAAACTACTTCAGGTCAGTGATTGTAGCTTAATAACAACAGCTATCACTTACTGAATGTTCTTAATGGACTGTGATGGTTAATTCTATGTGTCAACTTGGCTGGGCCACGGTACCCAGATATTTGCTCAAACACATCTGGATGTTGCTGTGAAGGTACTTTTTAGATGAAATTAGCATTTAAGTCAGTAGGCTTTGAGTAAAGCAGATTACCTTCCACAATGTGGGTGGGCCTCATCCCATCAGATGAAGGCCTTAAATGAGAAAAGACTGACCTCCCCTGAGGAAGATGGAATTGTGCCTCCAGACTGCCTTTCGACTGAACCTGCAACAACTCTTCTTTGGGTCTCCAAAGAAGGCCTGCCAGGCTACCCTGCAGATTTTGGACTTATCAGCCACTACAACCACATGAGCCAATTCCTTGAAATGAGTCTATCTATCTATCTATCTATCTATCTATCTATCTATCTATCTATCTATCTATCTGTCTATACATATCCTATTGGTTATGTTTCTCTGGAGAACCCTCCAGAGAACCCTTGATCTATGCATGGGCCATGCACCGTACTAAGGGCAATACATGTATTATTTCATTTAACCCTCTGACATCCTCTTGAGGTGGGTATTATTGTTCCCATTTGATACGTGGATAAAGTTAGTGACAGAAAATGTAAGGAACTCGCCCAAGGTCACATAGATAGTAAGTGGCAGTGATGGGACTCAGACTGGAGCTGCTTCCTGCTAAAGCCGATGATCTAACTCCGCGACTGCTGCTTCCCCTTGTCTTGGAATCTTCATGGCTCATCTGGTGCCTGACTCTCGGAGGAGCCTGGTAAATATTTAGGTGAACAAATGAAACTAGAGACTTTACTCTATTTTGTTACCTCTTCTTCTTATGGAAAATAATGAAAAATATTTACAAGCAGTATATAAGACCTAAGACTTGACAGTCTATGCAAATCTATAAAACCTTGATCTCCAAAATATTGTGTTTCCATCTAAACATGTGATAAGAAATCAAATTGGAGAAGTTGTGTAGTGTAATTAATTCAGCTGTGATTTGTTAGATGATCTGCTTTACTACTGTCTTGAGGATCATATAGAGGATTTTACTAGGGTCTTCTGTCCCGCCTGTGGTGGATATGGTGGACTGGCGCTCAACACCTATTCCAGCTTCTCTCTGGAACATGCCCTCCTGTGCTGCAGAGTCCAGAAGGCTAAAGACCATGTTGCTCAGACCACCTTGCAGCTCTGGCTGTGCACGTGAGTTGGGTTCCCGCCCTCAGAGCCTGCTCCCTGAGATTTGGAAGGTGCAGGTGCAGAGGCCCCCTCATTCTGCTGCTTTGGCTGTTGCTGCTGTCAAGGAGGGTCACGACGATGATGAGGCTTTGCAGCAGGAGCGTTTCAGGTGCTGTGCTGGCCTCACAGGGATGGGGTGAACATCACAGTAGTGTTGGCAGCTGGCTCGGTATTCCAGCTTTGCTCGTTTTGAAGGGGGGAGGGCTCAGCATTGCAGTGTGTGTCCCTCTCTTGGAGCAAGCGGAACCAACACTCCCTGCACTAGGCATGCTCGGGTGGCCTGTCAATCCCACATCCCTAACTGTGTTAGAGGTAGCAGCCAGTTTGTCATCTTGTTCTGGGAATTATTCCCAGAAGCCCAGCTCCATCTTCCAACCCTCTGACAATTTCATAGGTACCTTGTTCCCTATATTAAACCACATTCTGCTTAAAATAGCTGTAAATGAGTGTTACCCCATGTGGCAGCCTTAACAACTGTAGAAATGTGTCATTGATCCTTTCGTTGGCTCATTAGTGGATTTTCTACTTTTTGCTTCCATCTACAGCTAATGTTTGTCTGAGGTCATTTGCCATGCTCATTGGAGAGAGTCGGGGACTGGAAAAAACCCACGAAGAGAAATTTTTACCAATGTGACCTGAATCTGAAACAGCCATATCCGAGAGACTGACAGAGATTGTGTTGGCTCTTTTCTTGGGGTGTTTTCTGGGAGTTTCATTGCTGTTGATTCCTTCTATCTTGGAATCTTCTATTCTCTCCATTGCGCTTTTTCTCTCTGAATGTCTACAGATTTTCTTTTAAGCCAGTTAACCTGGAGCTCTCCATCACATGAACATTTCTATATCAGCCCTTCATCATTAACCTCTGGATACAGGAAAATTGTCCTGATGCCCAAATTGTATATTTCTCTCTGGTGCCATTTCATTCCAGGGCTGTGCAAATGTGATTTTACCAATTTTGGTCTTGTCATTTGTCAATTAAAAAAGGAGTACAAAAATCATTTTTGGATTAAAGAATAGTGTTGCAGGATATACTCAAAACTGTGAAATTTTAGGTCTAAAAGGGACTTTGGCCTTCATTTGGAATCTGTCTTTCTCCCCATTTTAAAGATGAGTAAACTGAGGGCCAGAGAAATGTACAGGGAAATCTCCTAAGCTTACAGGGCGACTGTTGGCAGAACCAGGCTCAGAACTTGGGGTTGCAACTTTGGGGCATGTCCTTCCCACCATACCACGTGGCTGGACTCATAGCAAAAAGAGCTTCAGTTTGACCTAATTGTTTATTGTACATTTGAGTGTGATCACATAATAAGGGGAAGATGCATTTTTTTTTTTACTATCTGTTTTTACTATGTGCACATACTAATTCATATCATTTTCTAAATAGAATAATGTTTTTTTAATCACAGGAAATGGCATGTTGGGGTTCTTTTTAAGCAGGACTGCTACAATGCTAAAATCACATTTAGTACATCAACATTTGCTAAATATTTAATATAAATGGTTAATTTTTAGCCATCTATATTTTGGGCTGATATTAATTATCATCATTATTTATTTAAGGAGCATTAGAGACATCGAGGATAGTTTAACAGGAGTCAAGTGTCATTAGAGAGGGTCAAGGGCAAGTCGGCTCCATTCCCTCTGATTATGTTCTGAATGTGCCACAAGGTACATAAAGCTGAGTTACTCAGAGAAGGTAGCATTCCAAGGGAGTGACCACAGAACCCGTAGCAAGCCGCCCATGGTTCATTTGACTTTGTTTAATTTTTAGAAAATGAGAGTTTAATGAATTCCAGACGAGAAGGTTATTAGTTCTACAATGTTTTAAATCTTCTTTACAGAGCATGTGGAACAGCACTGTATTAGTCAGGGTTTTCTGGAGAAACAGAACAAATAGGATGTGTGTATATATAGAAAGAGATTTATTATAAGGAACTGGCTCATGCAGTTATGGAGGCTGACAAGTTCCAAGATCCTCAGTTGGCAAGCTGGAGACCCAGGGGAGCTGATGGTGTGGTTCCAGTCTGAAGGTCGACACTGTCGAGACCCGAAGAGAGAGGATGTTTCAGTTTAGTCTGAAGGCAGGAAAAGACTGCTGTCCCAGCTGGAAGGCAGTCTGGCAGGAGGAGCTTCCCTTGTTTGTGGGAGGGTCAGCTTCTTTGCTCTATTCGGATGAGACCCACCAACAGGAGGGAGGACAATCTGCTTTAGTCGGTCTACCAAGTCACGTGTTAGCCTCATTCGGTGACACACTCACAGACACGTCCAGAATAATCTTTGACAAATGTCTGCTTACCCAATGGCCCAGTCAAGCTGACACATAAAATTAATCATCACAAGCACTGTATACAATTAGGAGTTCAGTAAAGGCTTTCTGATAATGCCGAATTTCCCAGTGTTGACATGTTGGGCAGGTAGGACAACATTAGGATGGAGAGTCAGAATTCTACCTGCCAATGAGAATGGCGGTCTTGGCTTTCTATTCCTTTCCACTGACAGACACGTGCTGATTCCATTTGTTATATTCAGTCCTAGAAAAGGTGCTGTGGAGGATGCTAGAGACGGCCCTGTTTTCAAGGAGTTTTCAGTCCTCTTGGGGTGACAGGACTACTACACGTGACCCAGGCAAAGAAGAATTAAGTGATAACAAGCGGCAATGAAGATGTTATGAGAAGGGAGAGAAGGCAATGTGGGTCAGTGGTTCTTATGTCTTATGTCTCAAAATCTGGAGACATTTTTGATTGTCACAAATGGCCAGGTATACTTTTGGTATTTAAAGATACTCTTAAACATTCTACAGTGCAGATAATAGCCGTCCATAACAAAGAATTGTCTGGCTCAAAATATCAATAGCACTAAGTTGGAGAAACCCTGGTGCAATTTCTAGGGTGCACTGGAGAAAGTGCACTCTCCTTTGGTAGTAGCTAGAATAATGTGAATTACAACATGAAATAATGTTGAGTTCAGTTCTGGATATGTAGAGTTTGAACTTCCAGAGAGCTGTTTAACAGATATGCTGATTGGCGTAGAGAGAAGTGGGCTGGAGGTAATCATTGGAGAGTCATATGGTTGATGAGACTGTGTAGAGTGAGGACAGAAGAAAAGTGCTCTAAAAAACGGCAACATTTAAGGACAAGTGAGTGATGAGAAGCTTGCAAAGGCTCCCAGATGAGGGATCAGAATGGTGAAAGCAAAATCAGAGGAGTGCCGTTTTGGAAAAAATGAGAAAGAGTAACTTGGAGACAGAAGGAGTAACGTGTGCTGTCCCACTGCTGACTGCTGCTCAAGATAATGACTCCAACCATCTATGTCTTTGGCAACATGAGGTCCCTGATGATCTAGAAAAACAGTCCAAATGGAGCACTGCAGATGGAACCCAGGCTGGGGTAGATCAAGGAGAAGAGAGAGCAGAAAGCATCTACAGAAATGAGTGATAGATCTGCTGTAGCCAGGGGTATATTCAAGCTACTTAACAACTGGTATAGCGTGGATGCTGACCCATCAGAATGGCTGCAGGCTCCTACAGCGCCAAAGCCTTCTGACTGATATCAGGCCTGGCTGTAGCTCTGATGGATATATTTTCCAAATAAACGGGTAAGATAGCTTATTTGGACATGAGAAAAGATGGAAAATCTGGGACATGTGGTTGTTAAGGAATGGCCCATCCCTAGAAGGATGATGGTTCATTGATTCATTTGTTACACTGTATGAAGGAGTGAGAGTCCTAGATAATGTCAAGGTCATTTGAAGGTGACCTCAAATAAAGTTTCTAAATAGTCACACCTCTGAAATGCAGATATTTATACCTGTATGCTAATTTGTAGCACTTCTGCGGAAAACTATTAGCTAAAGAGAATAAAATGCACTGAAAAGATGAAGCTTTCTATACATTTTAGATAGTGTATGTGTGTTACCTAACAAGATACTTCCATTAGCGCAAAAAATAATGGCCTTTTTCAACAAGATGACTGTCACGAAGAAAAAATGTAGACAGGCAAATGATTTATTTCCCCATCCATATCGAGTTTATTCATGGGGAGATTCACCTTCTGAACTAATAATTTCCTGGGCTAAGAAAAAACAGCAGGCATTTTTCCTTTTAGGAAATGCCTATTTTTTTTTTTTTTACAGTGGGTTTCTTTTGGCCTAAAAATCATCTAAGTCTATGGCTTTGGTACCAAGGAAAAGGCTTCTTTCAATTGCTTTAAGCTTTTTCAAAAAGGACCTGTTGGGATAAATGTTCTCATGCTGGGAACCAAGGCTTTATTCGCTATCTATAGTAGCATAGCAGAACGGGAAGCAGACCACTTTCTTGAAGTGGCTGAAGAAAAATTCAAGATCTCAGACTGAGGAAAAGATCTCCTTTGAAAGGTCAAGTTCAAGACCCACACTCTAGGCAGTTAAAAAAAGAAGGTAAATCTCACTCTCATGTCAGGTTGCATATGATACTGGAACTGGGGACCGGGACAAAACCAGGAACCAGCTAAGAGGATGAGTTCAGGCAGATAATCTTTTTCCTTTTGGACAAACAAAGGACCAAATGAAGGAGGCAGGTTTGGGCTGGGAGGAGCAGGCAAGACTCAGTGTGCAGAGGTCCGGAGAAATTCGAGCTGATCTCACATAATTGAGGTCCCTGGATTTCCAGCTAGTGGCACGAAGACCGCCCCCTCCTCCAAGCATTGGGTCCTCAAGAGGGATGCTCAAGGGCCCCTGCCCAGATAAGCAGGCAACCCCATCCTTCCTGTGCCTCCAGCCCCTTCATACTTCTTCACTGACTCCCCCTGACCCTGCGCTCACTTGGCCTCTTGCCCTCTGTCCCCGCTGTGGGTTCAGCAGCTTATTGTCTGTCTTGACCCGGACTTGGGCTCTTATTCATTTTCTGTTCTCATTCTAACTCTTCTTGGCTTTCCTTACTGCCTGTACTTCCTGGATGCTGATCTTGGCCAGGAAGAATTTCTAGATTTTTATCATTACTTCCCATGTCAATGCCTTGAAATAGCATTAATGATAAAACCATGTTTTAGCCCTTCCAAGTGGCACATATAGTCCAGAAGGAGTATCAAAAATTCCAAAATATCTATAATCTCACAAAGAAGGAATCTGTGGGGATTCAGATATATGAGTGAGGAGGGGGAGCAAGGAGGGGGCATGGCTTTGTGACAGGCCCTGTACACATATCACATCCACAGCTGCTTATCTCCTGGGGCAGAGCCTGCTGCCCGCTGGCCCGTGCACTCCCCACTTACACAGGTTTCCCTGCAGGCAGGATGGGCCATGGGACTGGCAAGAGGTGTGGGCAGAAGCAAGGAAACCATCCCATGCGACCCTCTCGTCCTCTCTTCCTTGGCTGTGACCACCTTGTTGGACATGTGGTCTGGATGGCATACACAGCTGTCCGATGGAGGAGCACTGCCGACCCACACTGGACTCCCTGAGCAAGAAAATCTTTATGATGTTAGGCCACCCCACAGATTCTGGGTTTTCTTGTGTGGCATGGAGCATGGCCTCCAGCATCACTCAGCTCTAACTAAGCTCTTCTCTTTCAAGGTCTTTTTCAGAGCAATCTAAAGAGGGGAGGTGCGTTTTCCCTGTGATCGACTGAAATGCACATTCAGCTCTGTACTGCTGCTCAGGATTTGGGATTTGGAAATCTGCAAGGGTGACTGTGATGTCCTTGCCTGTGTCCCTCAGTGGCATGGGCTTCCGAGCCTGTCAGATGGTCAGACTCCTGGGGCAGAGCTGGGCACTTTACAGAAGCTCAGCAGAAAAATAGTGTGTGTCTCTTGTGAGCTCTCTATTTTAGGGGTCCGGCAGACGGTGGCCAGTGGTTCTCAGGCCGACATTCTTTGGTAGATGCACACTGGCTGACTCTCTGGGACCCTCATTTAGTTACATGTGTCATTCAGCTTTTTCATGAAATACTATGTTTATATACACATTTCCCAGTATAATGAAAGCAGGCCAAGATACAGCCTAAGGCAAGTTCTTCGATATGAAAGGGCCGCCCAGGGGATTTGGTTAAGCAAAAACCCTTAAGGTGCAAGATCCTGAAGCTGGATTTTGATGACAACCCATGCTTCTCCTTTTCCAGGTTAGGCACTCAGAATTCAGAACCTCCTATTTGCCTCTAAGGGGAGCATTTTGGATTATACTCAGCTTAGGGGAGAAACAACTTCTTTTTGGGGGTTGGCTGTGTAATGAGTAAGAACAACTCGGGAGCAGTAGTTCCTTATTGAAACGGTTTTCTTTGTCCAGTCCTTCTCCTTGTGGTACAACCTTGAACGTGATCTCCTGGCATGGTGGACGTCCTCTGACGTCTCCATCAGGGTGGCTGTAGCTGTTCTGAGCTTCTCTGCAGTTAAGGAAACTTGCCCGATGTCCTCCCCGATGAAGCTTACAAGCACAACAAAAACGAAGCTAAGCCAATTTGGTCCCACATACCTCTTGGGTTCTTTTTGCTCAGTTTGAGTAGCAGCTAAGGGAGTTGGAGGGAGGTGAGGGCTGACTCGTACCTTGAAGTGTTGCTCTCGACGACTCTTGAACCAGCTTCAACCACATAAAAGACGTTTATTAAAGGAGCAGTAATTTGCCAGCAGACTCTAAAGCACTCATGAACCCCTTCTGTGAGCTAATGAAGTCCCAGCTCCCTGCCCCTTAGACACTGCGACTCCACTGGGAGGAAAAAGCCTCAAGGCAAATGCTAAGACTGTTGAAGCAAGTGCTGTCACCCTGAGAGCTGGCACCAGGCAAACAAAATCCTTGGAGTTCAAGGCCTCATGGGCGGTTTAGGGCTGTTGTCACCCATCTTCTCCAAGGGAAAGGGTCCAGGCATCACTGGATTCCTGCACCCTCTTCCTGCAAGGTGTGGTCATTTACTTGAATATTTTAGTCAATCCATATGTTTTGAATACCTTTAATGTCACCACTTAGAGCTCATTTCTAGTAGCTGCCGTGATAATTAGCAGGCCTCTAATTACCCTTATAGGAACCATTTTTGACATTCCATTTGCCTTGTTTGATGGCAACAAAGCACTTGCAGTAGGTGCCACGGTGTCTGGGCTTCCTGATTAGAGCACCAGTGGTCCACCCTGGGCTCTGCTCTCTTGACAAGGATACTGAAAGCACACTTCACGTGGCACGGTATATCTGGAGTACTTTAAAGTGAGGTCCAGACGTGGAGATGAACAACTGATGACATCGGGTGAGTGGAGCCTGTGCTTCCAGCTCTCTGTGCCATTGAAGGTGACACCAATAGTAAGAGGAGAAGCTGATGTGTTGGGGCTTTTCACTGTCCCCTGTACCTTTCATTCATTATCTCATTTAATCCTCACAATAATCCAGTGAAGTTGTCCTATTAGCCCCATCTCTCAGATAAGGAAGCTGAGGCTCCAAGAGGTTTGAAACTTTCCCAAGGTCTATAGCTAATAAGTGTTGACCTTAGTGTCTGAGCTTAGAACATCTCTGCTGCAGATTGGGTTTGACCCAAAGCAAATGGCAGCCCAGCCAGTGAGAGCTGTGTGCAGCACGGCAGACCTCAGGAGCTGGCTGAGGGTGTTCTCACTCTGGTGGTAGCTGGACCTCATTAAACTCCCAGGCCCACTGATAAGAAGCCAGTGCAGAATGTCCTGACATAGGAGCCTCAGTTACCCAGGTATCTACAGTGAGTCTGTCCAGGAGGGGAGATGAGAGTTGGATTTAGGTCATCTCACAGTGTCCTCAAATCATGGTCCAGGCGTGTCCCTGACAGCTGTCCCTCAGGTGAGCCCCACCTCCAACTGGCCATTTGAGAGCTGTGGGCAGGGTACTACCCTGAGCCCTGGGATCTTTCTTCAGGGCTGCCTGCACAGGCCTCCCTGGTCTGTCTGGACCACAGATCTTGATCTTTGCGTATCTTCTGGGAGCTCTTATCCTCCCTGGGTCACTCTTATACATCCTGAGGAAGTCCTCAGTTTTTATGGGCTTCACTGTTTTACTCTGTGTAATAGCCATTTGTATCAATGCAACTTACTGATAAATTTGATGAATTTCAGTTCATTGAAAGTTTTCACTTAACCCATCATTTATGAGATTAACATCAGCATGTGTGGAATGATTGTGTTGGTTGGGCAGTGTAGCACCATGGCTGAGTGCCCAGGCTCTGGGACCAGGCAGGTCAAACTCTGGGTTGCCCGCTCCCTGGCTGTGTAACTGTTGAGAAAGTTATTTGACTTCTCTGTGCTTCAGTTTCTTTATCTTGGAAAGGGGATGCCATAGTACTTGCCTCACAAAGTAGCTGGAGGATTAAATGAGTTAATCTATGTATTTGCTCCCCAGCCAACTCAGTTGAATGGATTTATGGTGAGATTTAAATAATAATCTTCACTTCTGGAATTCTTTTTGTTGACCACATGATTTGCTAGTTTGACACCACAAGCAGATATGGGAAATATTCCTTAAGTGGTGGAGGATTTTGGGAAGGGGGGGTGGATGGAAAGAACCCACTGAAAGTGTCATGAAGAGATGCCTCATCAGGAAGCACCAAATACAGCCGCGAATTTTCAAGCTATTGGTGATTGGCTTAGTTCTCACCCTCTTTCTTTGAGTTTTACTTTGCTAAGTACTGTCCATCAATTTTTGAATATCTAAGTTATTTGAGGTTATTCATTCAAGGCAAATGATGAAAGTAAAAGTGGAATCAAGGAGAACCCTTGGGCTTTGAAGGCTTTTCTTAACTCGTGGCCATTTTCTACCTTTAAAAGCACCGACTTGACTTTTACAAGAGCCTGTAGAATAATCTAACCGAAAATGGAAACCAAGAGCACAGCCGTTCCCTTAAATATTTTATATTGCATTCGGATGTTCATTTTTCAAAGATCATTTCCTTGACATTTTCTGGGGGTATATTTCTTGAGAAATAAAATAAATATGTTTGGTTGATGCTCATACCAATTTATTTAGAGCTATAAATAAGATAAAGATGCCTCCTGTCATTTGTACCAGAAAAATATAAGGATCAGAGGAATATCTTAGGAGGACAGGGCAAAGGATTAATAATACTGTTGCGATAATGCCGAAGCTGGTGGATGCTTTAAGCCATTTTAGCTGATCCTCAGGTGAATTACTCTTAAGAATGGACGATGGAGATCCTACAGCCAAAGCACAGGGCAGAGACAGAATGCTCCGGGCCACAGACTTCATTAGGGGCAGCTGAGTGACAGAATCCTGATTTCCTAGGTTCCTGGTCTATGTATGTCAGATAACCTCTGCAACTGCTCATGTAGATCATCTGGTAGCCAGACCACTGAGTGCTTCCCTGAGGCGAAGAATGACCCTTAACAGGTAAAAGATGCAGTCATTCCAATTGGAGCCTGAGATATGTGTGCAATGCTTCCAGAAGGAATAGTGGAGGAACTGACTTGCTGAAACCTCCCAGCAAGGAGCTAGTCATGCAATGAATCTGTTGAATCCCTGCTGCTATGGGAGATAGGATGGAAACAGTTTCCCTCAGGGAGTGGTTGCTGAAGGATGGAATAGGCAAGAACTGTAGGACAAAGGACAAGACTTTAGGGCAAGTAAGGGCAGATGTTGGAAAGCACTGGAAGTTCAGAGAAGAAGCACCCAAGTCTGGGTTGGACAGGGAGGCAGGGAGGCAAAGGGGCAAGAGCAGGGACCCAAAGGAAGGGAAGAAGCTACCTGGGCGTGGAGGAGAGCAAGGTATCCATGCCACAGGGGAGGCAGGCAGGACAAAGGAAGCTCTTTGGGAGACAATAGGAGGGTAAGTGGCACTGCTTGATCCTGGGGAGGAGCCAGCCCTGGGTGGGGAGGGAAGAAAGATTGTAGGTGTGCTGGGCTCAGGCTGCACCCATTAATCCCCAGGAGCTCAGCCTTGAAGGCAACAGGCAGCAGATGATTTTTAAAACAAATCAAATCAGCTATGAAATAGTTCAGAGGAACACAATCTTCTAAAGAACTCTTTTGTAAATCTTTTTAAAAAGGAAGAGAATCCTTTATTATGTAAATGCGGGGTAAACAGTAACTTTCAAAGTCAATTATCTCACAGGTTTAGATTTTGTATATCACTCGTTTTCCTGAATTAGGCGAAGTATAACTCCATTTCTTTGATCTCATCGCCAAAATAATGCCATCCTGAAAGAGAAGCAAGGTCTGAGGAGAAGAAGGAGAAACGAATATTTAGTGGAAGAAGAAACAGTGCTGTCAAGTACGTATTTTATTTTGAGTTTTGTCTCAGAACTGAAAGCAAGCTTTTTATTTCTTCTTTTCATTTTTATGTCAGTATGTGTAGGGTCCAAGTCATTTCAGAAGTTTGGAAGATGTTTTATTTGGAATCATGGATGTGAAGAAAGATATAGTGGTGATGGTTTACGAGTGCGAGACTTGTGGGATGGCTGTCAGGTAGCTTGCCAGCTGCTGTCCTCTTCCTTCTTGCCCAAGAGATTCCCCATTTTACAATGAGGGCTCAGAGTCCATTTCAGAGTCCTTTTTAACACAGTGCTCTTGGGCAGTTATTCCCAATTGAATTTGCTATCACGTAGAACCAATTGGCCTCCTGGCTTTGAGAGTAAGAGTGGTTCTCACATTTTAGTGGGCATCAGAAGCACTTGGAAGACTTGTTCCAACATAGGGAATGGGGTGGGCCCCACCCGCTCTGATCTGGTAGGTCTGGAGGTGGGGCCTGAGAATTTGCTGTTGATGCTGCTGGGTGGGGAGTACACTTTGAGAACCACCATCTTGGATTTTAGAACAACCGTTAACAGATGGCAGCTCAATTTCCCATTTTAATGAGGGCTAGATGGATAAAGAGAGCAACAATTTAGCATTTCCTTACATTTTCTCTCATTTCCTTGTTCTCTGTAGTTCTTCCTTTTGATTCCTTAATTAGAATGCTTTAAAAATCTATGACCTTAAGTCAAGAAAAGGTCATAGTCCAGGATCCACTTGTTTCTTGACATTCCAGTGACTGTAGTATCTTAGCTGAAATATAAGTTAATGTTTTAGAACATGAAAGGAGAGATTTCAGAATATAAGAAGAGCTGGTGGGTTGACAGAGTCGACCAAAGAAGAATGTGCTGGAAATTTATGGAGAGTCCCAGTTTTCACACCAGGTCAAGGGTTGGTACCAGCGGTGATGTGGTTGGTTATTGAGAGTTGAGATAATGTTTGCAAGGATGTCAAAGGGTGACTATGTTCATTTCCTGGAGATGCTGTAACAAAGCACCACAAACTGTGTGGTTTAAACAACAAAAATTTATTGTCTCATTGTTCTAGAGGCTAGAAGTTTGAGGTCAAGACATTCGCAGGGATGGTTTCTTCTGAGGGCTGTGAGGGAGAATTCCATGTGTTTCCACTAACTTCTGGTGGTTTGCTGGCAATCTTTGATGTCCCTTCGTTTGTAGAAGCATCACCCCATCTCTGCCTTCATCTTCACATGGGATTCTCCCTGCGCGCTTGTCTGTGTGTCAAAATTTCCCCTTTTATAAGGAAACCAGTCAGAATGGGTTAGGGTCTTCTCTAATGACCTCATCTTAACTATTTAGATCAGCAGTGATCCTATTTCCAAATAAGCTCACATTCCGAGGTACTGGGGGCTAAGACCTCAACCTATGAATTTTTTTCTTCTTTTCTTTTTATTAAGATTATGATAGTTTACAACCTTGTGAAATTTCAGTTGTACATTATTGTTACTCATGTTGTAGGTTCACCACTTCACCCTTTGTGCCCTCTCCCCACCCCCCCTTTCCCCGGGTAACCACCAATCAGTTCTCTTTGTCTATATGTTAACTTCCACCTATGAGTGGAGTCATACAGAGTTCGTCTTTCTCTATCTGGCTTACTTCACTTAACATAATACCCTCAAGGTCCATCCATGTTGTTGTGAATGGGACGATTTTGTCCTTTTTTATGGCTGAGTAGTATTCCATCGTATATATATATATATATATATATACACCACATCTTCTTTATATCTTCTTTATCCAATTATCAGTTGCTGGGTCAACCTACAAATTTTTGAGGGATACAATTCAACCCCTAACAGTGACCCTATGTTTCGTTACTGCTTAAGTTGCCTGCAGAAGACCTGGCCAGCATGAGGAGTCTGCAGGGTCCTCAAGAGAGCTGCCCACAGGCTCTGGCTCCCACCTTTCCTCTCACTGGCTCTGGTGATCAGCCAAAGATGAGACAGAAAGGGTCTGGGGACATGTTCATGACCATACATGTGAAACCTGCTTCCCTCTGTCTTCTAGCTGTGTACTTTGAATTGTTGTATGTTCAGATCTTGCCATTTAAAACTGGAAGCTCAGGGCTGGCCCTGTGGCCGAGTGGTTAAGTTCCTGTGCTCCGCTGCAGGCGCCCCAGAGTTTCGTTGGTTCCAATCCTGGGCGCGGACATGGCACTGCTCATCCAACCACGCTGAGGCAGCGTCCCACATGCCACAACTAGAAGGACCCACAACAAAGAATATATAACTATGTACCGGGGGGCTTTGGGGAGAAAAAGGAAAAAAAACACGAAAAAATGGAAGCTCAATTCCTCAGCTTGAAAGAAGTCATTTCTCTTAAAAAGGGAGCACTGTACAATAACTGATACTGTAATTAAGGCATCCTGTTAACCCTTGACTCCAAGGCAGAGGCTCGAATCTTCTGAGATGTTTGCCAAACATCTTCCAGGGACAACAAAAGCAGTAAATGCATCAGGGCTGTGAGGTGTCTGAAGAGACCGCGACAACCTTAGTGCAGCTCTGACGCATGCCAGGCCTGCCAAGGCCACTGACACGGCTTGTGTTTTGATGGCAGGAGCTCTTGCTCAGCTCTGTGTGGTGAGTCTTTCTCTGTATCTATCAAGAGCATTACCTTGTTCATTAACGTGTCACTAAAATTTAAAATGCCACCTTTTTGCTTCCCAGGTAATTATTTCAGACAGGTTTGAGGCATATCGTGAAAAGCACGTTTCTCTGCAGAACCAGCTTCTGCGAACGTTGGTGGGAAGTGTGCCTGGCTGTTAACTGCTTGTGTTCCTGGATGGCTACCTTCCGTGGAACAAAGGCCTGCAGGCTGTTTGCTTCTTCATCATTTCCCTTTTGCAGGGCTTTTTGCTGTTTCACTAATTTCTGAGTCCGGGTTTCTAGGTACTCAAGTACCTAGAGTTCCTTCCTTGAGTAATGATTGCTGGGAGGAAAAGCATCTTGCTTTTGTTACTTTAGGACTTCTCCCCATGGCTATCTTCTGTCACTATCTCCCCGTTCCTGGGGGTGCTGTCGCCTCTGGGCATCTACCAGGAGAACTTCAAAGCCCCACCATGGGGCCTTGAGGTTCAGCGAAAAATGGAGAGTTGTTGACATCTGGCTTCCGGCTTTTCTTTTTACCTCTTTCACCAGATTATTACTCTCATTTTTCTTCAAAAAGTCTTTAAAAGAAATTCATAAGATAGAGTAAGGACGTCTTCTCTTTCTAGTTTTTGGGATGACTTGGGGAGCTCTATATTGGCCCAGCTTTCTCGTATAAATCTTCTTTGCATCGTATCATTTGGAAGTGAGTTGAAAAAGTCCTCTTGTTTCGATCATGAAATCTATGTGCTGTGGAAACAGTGCTTTACAGGACTCACAAATGTATCCACGTGTTGGGTGAATTTGCACTCAAGTCCTTCTTTTGCTCAAGGTGTCACAAGAGACAGCAGACAAAATTCCACGGCCAAGCGTTCTAGAGACGCGTCGCCTCACCTTCACCTTCCTTGCTTTACTGGCTTGCTTGTTTTTATAAGAACCCTTTTTTAGAAATGTTCATAAAATAAATGAAGATACAGAAATAGAAAAGACCAATACAGATGAAGACCAACCACATGAGAACAAGTACAGCCTACTTGTCTGAACTTGCGGCAGCCAGGGAGCCGCCCACTTTCACTTGCGTTTTGGCAGAGACTCAAAGGCAGGGCAGAGGAGTGGGGAAGCTTCATGGTGAAAACAGGGGAGGCTCAGGTGTGCCCTGATGGAGGCTGCTGGCCTGGGGAAGTTGGAGGAGGGCTGGCCAGAAGCCGGACATCCTGTGTGATTGTTTAAGTGTCCACATGTGGCTTTTTTGGTTGGTCCTAAGTTGGAAGTGGGGAAAAATATTAGGGGAGCTGTCAGTTATTAATCAAGTCCTGAGCATTTTGTGCCGACTGTTACAGAAGTTATTGTTTGGCTTCCTGGATTGTCACTAGAGATAGGAATTGGCTTCCTGCAAGTCTGACTTATGGCAGGCTGGCTTCCTGGGCTGGTTCCCGAAGATAAAGGGTTGGTGTCCTGGGCTGGTTGCTGCAGATGGTGGGCCAGAGTTCTATTTTTATATGTGGTCTGGCCATTGTTTGTTTATATATTCAGTCTCCCAAAAGCAACCATTAGCACTAATGTGTCAATTAACTTTATTAAAGTACCACAGAACGCTATCATCCTTCCTTCTTTCATCAGACCATTTTAGATATATCTCGAGTGAAATATAAGCCACAGAAATTCATAGCCAGCGGGTAAGCTGGTTACTCCTTAACAGAGATATTAGTCCTGTCCCTGGAATAGCATAGTGTTAAAGGCATACATATATCAATACATATAAAGTATAACTATCATTCTTAGAAGTGGAATTTTTTAAGGGAAAGTAGTTTAAGTTGCTAATACACAAATAACTTTGTAATGGTAATTCAGTAGGAAATTAATTTCCACACCCCTTTTACTCTTAGGTATTAATTTAAATGCCGTTTGATCGATGCACTCCTCAGACTCTCGGTTTAAGAAGAATGACTCACTTTTGTTGCTTTGAGGATTTGGGGTCTTCTTGCAGGATACGCACACACAGGAGCCTGGGAAAGGCCACCCTGCTTGCCGATAGCAAGCATGGCCAGTCCTTCCCTCTCTCTTCCACTCGTTGGGCCATTCTCACTCTCTTTTTGGGGATTATTCAATATTTAACCTTGAAACCTCACATCACTCTCTCCTGTGCCTCTCCACAGGCCCAGCAAATCTCATCAAACATTACATTTTATAGTGCGTATTAGGAAAATGGCAGGTGTTACTTTTTTCAGCCATACATTTACAACTCTAAATTTCGTCTTACTGTCCTTTTTTGAACTATACATCCTTCCCAAGTCCCGGCCGCTGAGATTTTGTCTCAGGTCCCTTGCCAGCCTGCTCACTGACTGTCCTTGGGCCAGGTGTTCACTGGCCAGATTGAGTTACTCACAGTGGAGAAATACGGGGAAATACTTTCAAGGTAACTTCCTCTCTAACTTCCTTCTCCAAAGGGAATAAATCCAGAGACTTCTGCTAGAATCTGCAATTCAAAAGGGGAGCACTTGGCATCGTCTTGAAGAACACGTGCTCCAGGAAGGAGAAGAGAAATAAGGATGTGATTCAGGTCTGGAAAATAAGCAACGAAGATTCAGGCCCTGTGATTGACAAGAGCTGGAAGCTGCCAAAGGAAGCGGAGCTGATGTCCTTCTGCACCACTCTTCTATGCTCTGTAAGACAGCCCAAAGAAATGACTCAGAGAAAATATTCTGCGTTCTTAAAATGCATAAGACAGTAAAGAACTTTTAAAAGGGAAATTGCTGGCCTTTTGGCCTTTAAATGAAGGGGCATTTGGAACTTCACGGGATGGAAACCAGAGTTGAGGGCCTTTCTGCCTTTTTATAGATGATCACAGACCTTGGATTTGTGTTCGCCGGGTTCTCTGTAGAACCCTTGCTTATGGAGAATGATTTATAAATTCGTATCTGGCTTGTTCTTTAAACCATTCCTTCAGGGCTGAGCCTGTCCAGATTTCAAGAGATCTGATCTCTTGTCATTCTTCAGGCCTTGTTCATTTGTGTCACCTTGTCATGGTTGAGATACTATAAGAGAATAACGACACCTATGTTTTTCTGACAATTCATTCATATTTAAATCACTTCTTAAAATTTCCCTAGGTATAAGTCTCTCTTCAGTCATTGTAACACACAATTTAAATTTAAATCCTAATGTTTTAGCTGTTCATTCTCCTGTAAAGTGTGTAGGATAATTGGTTGCGGGCTATCTTCTCATTACTTTTGGCAAATTAAGAGAATGCCTTAGCACCAGCCACAGGTGCGCACAGAAATCCCCAGACAGAGTTAATAAGCTGTTCTCATCACATGTGTTCTTTCGCCCTATTTGAATTGTGCTGCTGGTGGCGCCGGCGTTGGCAGCAGAAAGAAATATGATGTTCAGCTAATGGCTTGAGAAGGGGAGGGAAGGACTCAGGGTCACCTGTGGCATATCCTATTTTGAGCTGAGCCAAAAGAGATCAATGCTGTCGCTTGCTTGATTAGCAGTGCCACTCGCCTGGCTCTCAACTTCGAAATGTGTTAATTCCGAATGAACAGCTCGCAGCGGGGTTGTCTTGTCCGCGTTTACAACTAACCTTGTAAAACCCACGGCAGTGGGCTGACCGGAGTGGGAGGCTGAGACGCTGCAAAGCCCTGTTTGTCTTTTGTTTGTTTTTATGACAAGGGCTTTTAAAATAATGCTAAATTGCTTAAGCTTGAGCCTGCAAAGTAATTGGTGTTTTGTGTCTCCAGTTAAAGCTCTTTTTAGCAAAAAGTTCTTGAGCGAGCATCTTAAATCTATTCAGATATGTACATGCATTTATTCATGTGAGTGTCAGGAAATTTCTTGTTAGGTTAACCTTCCTAAGCACATCATTGTGATGTGAATTGGTAATGTGTTCCCAAAGTAGGAAGCCGTCTGTGCTTGGGTTTTAAATGCTCCATGTACTGTCTCCCCTGGCTGGGTGTGATCTGGGTTCAGGTGTTTTGTAGGTCGAAGCGTGGCTTTCACTACTTAGAGTGAAAGCATTCGCCATCCCGTTTGCCGATAGACTGAAAGTTCTGCACCTAAGCTCTCTATTTCTACTTCTGTGACCCACTTTCGTTCTTGTGGGAGGCTGAGAACCTGGTAGGTCCTTGATCTTTGGAGCCGATAGACATGAGTTCCAATCCCTGCTCTTGCACTTACCTGGAGCAATTATCTTTTACATACAAAGAGCATTGTGGAAGAAGTGGAGTAAATTATAAATGCCATCACTGAATAATAGAATATGAATTTAAAAAACCTTTTGATATATAATGCCCACTTTTCCTTTAGAAAGATTATGCCGATTTTACACCCTGACCATGCTTGTTCTGAAATTCATTGGCTATTATCATTTAAATAATCCTACCTGGCGTATAGAAAAATTGTTTTGTTATTGTTCTAATGTGTGTTTCTTTGATGACTTTGAAGGTTAAACACATTTTTTTATGAGTTTATTGGCTTTTTACTCTTTTTTTTTTTTGAATTGTGTGTTGATGTGTTTTTTAAGTTTGCTGCTGGCTTTCTCTTCCTCAATACGTCGAAATAGTAATACAAGTGATAAAGACATCATACTTCTTTTGGAAGTTCTAACAATATTGCCATAGCTTTCTTTTTTAAATGCTGGGTCCAAAATATGTTGTATGAACCTGGTGTTTCTATGAACCCTGCACTATTCAAACCTGTCCTTTGTGGACAGGTTTTCTTCTCTGATCCTATTTTTCTTAGTCATGGGTAGTTTTGTGGGTGATTCCTTTCTCCTTTTTTCCCCTTATTTAGCCATCTTGTAAACTCTTTGTTACCGAACCAGGTTTGTTTTGCCTGCTGCACGATTATGCCAATCACCAAGATGATGAGTGTGCAGTAGAGAACAGGTTTATTCACAAGGCAGCCAAGCAAGCAGACAGGAGAACAATTCTCAAGTCCACGTCTCAAAAAATGGGGGTTAGGGATATTTGTGGGGTAAGGGGGCAGGGTGGTGGTCTGAAGTGTGGAGACAGATGATTGGAGGTAAGGAGAAGTGAGGTAACTGATTATCAGTGCAAGTGCAGTCAAGCTTCGTGGCTTTTCATAGGATGCATGTTCACAAAATGGCAGTGTTACCATGATCTGAGTGTGGAGTTATCGGTTCCTTGATGTCAAAGGGTCACCTATCAGTCATCTGCGCAGGCCCAGTTGATGAGTCAGTCATCTTAACCAGCCTGAACTGGACAAGGAGTTGACACTCAGTTCCTGAAAAAATCAAGCACCCATTACCATGATGACACAAGTGTCAGAGATGTTATCTACGGGGTGGGCTTTAGTATTGCTTTATCTAACTACTTTTGCAAACAGACAACTAACTAAGTATAGTTGGGACAAGTTGGTCTCTAGTTTTATCTTCCATATTTCCCATTAAAACCACACTTTCCTGGTATTTTAGCAGATTAGGATGGTCCAGGCAACAGTTCTCTTCCAATCCTAGGATCTGGGCACTTGACCTTTCAGCAGCCCCCACTCACTAGGGTCAGACTCTGTATTGGCATCATGGCACAGAAGGAGAGTTGTTCCTTCAGGTATGAGCAGGAGGTCACGGGTGTTGAGAAGCATTCATTCCTTCAATCATTCAGTAAATATTAATTGAGGGACTGCCATGCCCCAAGCCCGGTTCTAATGCTGTGGATATGGCAGTGAACAGAGCAGATAAAATCCCCCATCTTCATAACCATCACACTTAGTGTGGGGAGTTACCCAGCAAACAGGACTCCAAATGTATAGATGTCAGAAGAAGATATGTGCTGCAGAGACGGCTAGGGGCGCGGTGCCAGGGTGGGGAGGAGTGTTGAGGCTTTGTGTGGAGTGGCCAGGGAAGGCCTCCATGAGAAGATGGAACCTGAGGGAGATGAGGGAGGCAGCAATGTGGATATCTGGGGAAAGAATGTTGGAGATAGAGGGAACAACAGGTGCCAAAACTGTGAGTGGGGAGCATGCAAGGGATAGTGGAGGAAGATTAAGGAGTGAGCAATGAGAGTAGAAGGCTGTGAGATCAGAGTGGTACCTGGGAATCAGACTGTGGGAAGCCTTGTTGGCCATTTCATGGCCTTTGGCCTCTGCTCTGGATGAGATGGGATGTCAGTGGAGGATGAGCAAAAGAGTGACATGATTTCACTTGGTTTTTAAAGGGATAATTTGGACTGCCGTGCTGAGAGTACATTTTTGGGGAAGAAAAGGGGTAAGGGTGGAAGCAGGGAGAAAAGGTAGCAGGCCATCGAATTAACCCAGGCAAGAGATGATGGAGGCTGGAGCAGGATGGAGCAATGTGTACAGGGGGAAGCAGTCGGACTGCCTGGTAGTGCTCAGGGGAGTTGCTGTTGGATTGAATGAGGTGTGTGTATTAGTCAGCTAGCATTGCCATAACAAAGTACTACAAATTGGGTGGATTAAACAACAGAAATTTCTTATCTCACGGTTCTGGAGGCTAGAAGTCCAAAATCAAAGTGTTGGCAGGGTTGGTTCCTTCTGAGGGCTGTGAGAAAGAATTTGTTCCATGCCTCTCTCCTAGCTTCTCATGGTTTGTTGGCAATCTTTGGCATTCCTTGGCCAAAGCATCACCTTGATCTCTACCTTCATCTTCACATGGTCTTCTCCCTATGCCTGTGTCCAAATTTCCCCCATTTGTAAGGACATCAGTCATATAGGATTTGGAGCCCACGTTACTCCAGACAACCTCATCCAAACTTAACTAATGACAACTGCAATGATCCTATTTCTAAATAAGATCACATTCTGACGGACTGGGGTTAGCACTTCAATGTATCTTTTTTGGGGGAAACAATTCAGTCCATACCAGGATGTGAGGAAATGAGATGAGTCAAGGTTCAATCCAAGCCTTCTGGTTTGATCAATTGGAGGAATGGAGTTACCACTTACTGAGATGGGAAATCTGTGGGAGACGCAGATCTTGGGAGGAAGTTGAGGAATAGGGCTTTGGATGTTGAATTTGAGATGCCTTTGAAACAGCTATTCATTTGGGGCCCGAAGGTCAAGCTTCTCAATGTGTGGCCTCAATATTGATCTCCTCAGGTCCGGGATGTGTGCAGGGCAGGGCCTGGGCTGGAGCGCAGGTCCAGGCCAGTCCAGGTGGTCAGCAGTTCTCCTAGTGTGCCAAGAAAGAATAATCATTCTCGGTGTACCACAATGTGAAAAAAGTTGGAAAACACTGCCTCAAGACTAACTCTGCCATTGTTTTTGCTCATGAACTAAGTAGTTCAGATAAGACCAGAATCAAAAAGATTTTTCAGAGTCTCAATTATCCACGGAATAACTTGTAGTCTGGTTCTAGCAATGAGCCACATAAGCATAGTTACACTTGAAATCGTTTTGAAATTCACTATCCTTTTCTATTCCTTTTCTGTTATCTTGTCACCTCCTCTTGGATGCACACCTCCTTTTCCTACTATATCTTACTGTAACGTCTCAACACTTGCCCGGGATTCTGATCTCTGTTTTCGCAGGCAGATGAAACTGTTCAAAGTAGACAAGATCTCTGAGTTCATGATTTCTCTGATAGTGCTGCGTAAATCAATAGAAACAGACCCAAGATCTATACTATGTCTAGTGTGATGATTCATGGTTCTAGTTACAACCTGAAAGGTCTGTTGACCACAGAGTTCCCAGGAGCACTTCTGTATTCAAACAGTATTTTGGAATTTTCCTATTTCTATTAATTAAATTCACAATCACCTTTTCGAAGCTTCTGAATGTCTTTCAAATAAAAGCAGAGGGGACTACATATCATATCAAACATGAAATGACCACATGGCAGTTCTTTAGTCTTTATCAATGAGCTTTCATTGTAGTTTGGCTACAAATTCCCTCTTTTTAGCATGGCTTAAACATGCAATGTCCATGTGCCCAATTTGTGTTTTCTGGTGCTAGTACTTAGACCCCAATCCCGAGTTTATAAACTATGAGAGAAGATCTCAATTTAGTAATATTTTCCTGCTTATCCTAATAAAGATCCAAATCACAAGGGTGTTTTAAAAATCCAGCTGTCCTGAGTACTTTATCTTGCTAGACCGTGGGAAGGAACATTTTGGCTTGGAAAAGCACAAAGGCTGAACCAGAAAACCCTGTGAATTGCTTAGGAACAAATGATTTCCCACACTCCAAAGAAGAAAAGATCCCATTAAGTCCAAATTAACCCCTTATACACAGACACAGACATTAATTTTGTCACGGACAATTGGTGGTTATTCTCTCATATTCATCTGTTAAAATCCTCAAGAGGATTCCGGACAGCCACCTCATCCTGCCAGGCACATTATTTTGCTATAACCAAATTTATTGTAACTCGATGGTTATACTAGTAAAATAGTTTTTCTTACTCTCTTATTGATTCCTAATAATTGCATAGTAGTCTATACAAGCCAAATTCTTTAAAATGTGTCCAAACTTGCTTTAAAGCCCAATATGTTGTTGATTTTTCTAAATGTTTTGTCTATGCTTGTGAAGAATTTGTATTTCCCATGTTTTGAATGCAATATTCATTATAAGTACCTTAAATCTTATTGATTATAGTGATCAAGTCTGTCACAGCCTTAGCTATATTACAGCCTTAATTAGGCTAATATATATATAAAATATGTATCCATTTGATCTATCAGTTGCTAAAAGGGGTATGTGAAAATTTCCCATCTGATTGTTGATTTGAATTTTTCTCCCATAGTTCCGTCATTTTGGCTTTGTCTATTTTGAGCCTATTTTATGAGTTGCATATAGGTTTCAAATTATTATGTCTTCTGTTAAATTAAAACTGTTATTTTAATTTCGTGTTTAGAAATGCTTTTTGCCTTAAGGTTTACGTATCTAGTAATATAAATTCATGTGTGTGTATTTCTATCTATCCGTCCATCTATCACCTAATTTATAAAATACCTAATAGAGTGACA
Organism: Equus quagga; assembly: GCF_021613505.1. NCBI lineage: Eukaryota > Metazoa > Chordata > Mammalia > Perissodactyla > Equidae > Equus > Equus quagga. The sequence goes on from NC_060275.1 coordinate 113,007,888, forward strand.
CCAACTCTCTTTTGTTACTATTTTCCTGGCACATCTTCTCCTATCCTTTTTCTTTGAAACTTCCTGTATTCTTTCGTTATATATATGCCTTTTGGAAACTATATGTAATTGGATATTTTAATCCAATTTGACCATCTTTGTCTTTAAACTGGAACATTTAGTCCGTTTACATTATTGTCATTACACACACTTGGGTTAATATCCACCACATACTTTTGCTCTTGTTATTTGTTTCTCCTTTTTTTCTGCTTTTCTTCCCCTCATTCCATTTTCCCTCATGACTAGTTTAGAAGTTCTACACTCTTCTTCAATTCTTTTAGTGTCTACTTTGAAATTTTAAGATGCACACTGCAGTTAATTCTCTGGCTCCTGCTTTTCCTTTGTTTTTTTGCATTGCAGAAGTCTTTACTTTTTTGCTATCTTGTTAATACATCTAAAACATGTTTTTATTTTATTTTATTTATTTTTTGCTGAGGAAGATTTGACCTGAGCTTACATCTGTGCCAATTTTCCTCTATTTTGTATGTGAGTTGCCACCACAGCGTGGCCGCTGATGAGTGGTGTAGGTCCACACTTGGGAACAGAACGAACAGAACCTGGGCCGCTGAAGCGGAGAGCACCAAACTTATCCACTAGGCCATAGGGCCAGCCCCAAGATACTTTTATGTTTATCCAGCATTTTTAGTTGTGTTAGAGGGAGAGTCAAGCAGTGTATCTAGTCTTCTATACTGACAGAAGTGAAAGTCCTGAGTGGATTTTATTTTCAGTTTAAAATATAATTTTTATTATTGCAAATTCAGTAAATGAACATCCTAGAAAGTTAGAAAATAAAGACAAAAATAAGAATAAGAAGATTGAAACACTTTGTTCTTATCATTCAGAGACTATCGCTTTTAATACCTTAGGGCATTTCGTTCCATTTGTGTGTGTGTGCGTGTTCATGTACATGGGCATGTGTGTGTGATATATGATATATATCTATGAGTGCTTTTTAAAGCCAAAATAAGATCGTACCACCCATGCTAAGTAGTAAGGAGCATTTTTCAGTTAGTAATCACCACTTTTCCATGTGCACACATTTTAATTTTATCTTATACACAGTCTCTATCCAGGTTTCTCCGATTATCCCCCAAATGGCCAGTTTAGTCGGTTTGTTCAGACTCAGCCCCAACCCAGGACCACTCACTGAATCTGGTTGTTGAATCCCTGAGTCTTTTTCTCTCAGGCACAGTTCCTTCTCTGTTTTCACAACCTTGACTTGTTGAGCCGGCCGGGCCAGCTTTCCTGCAAGATGGCTACTTCTTGGATTTGTCAGATTTGTTTCTTATGGTGTCATTTAAGTTGACCCTTTCTCCCCTCTATTTCCTGTAAACTAGAAGTTAGTTCTATAGGATTAGTGGATCCAATTCACACATTTTTCATTAGAAATGGATATAGGCAATGTCATGAACCTCATATTGCACTGAGGCACATAATATCTTAGGACACCGATAGTGAGTTTGGCCGCTAGACTATCATGGTAACAGCTTGATTCTTCCATGGGAAAATTATTGATTTTCTCTTTGACATTAACAAATAATCTGTGTGGTGAACTTGGGGCTTATATGAATATTCCATTGCCATTAATGATTTATCCAAAAATTTTAACATCATTTGAACATCCTTACCTGGGCCAATGGCTTCATATAGGTTTGCAGAATGTCGAGTTTCCAATTCCATTATTTCTTCTCGGTATTACCTGGCGTTCTTCTGTAAAGCAAGGTTTTCCTTCATCAACCAGATAATTGATTTCTCTGAAATGCCATTTTTACTGGAAAGGCTTGATGAAGGCTTAATTCTTTCATGTTAATTGCCAAAGTAAGCTACGGCAACTTGTGACACAAGAAATTTTTCTTGATCTCTCTCTTTTTTAGGATCATTATGGACTCATCTATTTTCATTGATTCATTGTGTTTCAATCCATTATAATCAATATTCTTTTTTGTTGCTCAAATTGTCACAGATTTGGATAGTGGGAGCTTCTAGGCCATGTCAATGTTCAAAATTAGAAAGTATGTTCTACATTTCATCAAAACTAAGGCATCCTTCATTGTATGAAGCATCATTGTTTTATGTCCCATTGAAAAAATAGATCATAACCACTTTACATATGAATTGCCATTGATTATAAGATAAATCCTGATTGCAGAGATGTTAAAACATAACAAAAAGGTGAATCTTAGATTCAATGCAATGTCTTATTTTAAAAACCCATGAGTTTGTATTGATAGTTTCAATTGAATTTTAATAATAGTATGTGCATTTAGTATCTGTTCTGATAGCCTGGAAATGGTTCCTTACATCATTGTACAAGTTTCCTGTGGCTGTCCCAACAAATTACCACAACTTGGTAACTTAACAGAAATTTATTCTCTCACAGCTCTGGAGGCCAAAAGTCAGAAATCAGTATCATTGGACTGAAATCAAGGTGTTGGCAGAGCTATGCTCCCTCAGGAGGTTCTAAGGGAAAATATGTTCCCCGCCTCTTCCAGCTGTGGTGGCGGTGGCGTTCCCGGCTCGTGGTTGCATCGCTCTGCCTCTGTGTTCACGTGGCCTTCTCCTGGTGTGTGTCTAATCTCCTGATTTGCTCTTATAAGGACACATGTGAGTACATTTATGGCCCATCCAGATCATACAGGCTAATTCCCCATCTCAAGATCCTTAACTAGATCACCTTTGCAAAGTAATGTTTTTTTTTCCTCTTAAGGTAACATTCACAGGTTCCAGGGACTAAAACAAAACAAAACCTGAAAAAAAATTACTTGATTGTACAATACAAAGTGAACAGCTTTAAGCTAACTGTACACATAGTATTACAAACTATAGAAATACTAAGTGAAGTTAAACTTTAATATGTCATTATTTTCATCCCTAAAATCAAACCTTTAAGGACGTGCATTCAAAGTGCTGTGTTGCAAACACACTTGAGATAAATCCTTTCTCTCTGTTTTAAGTTCATTTGTCTCAGTTTGCTTTTGATTTCAGGGATTCAAAAAAATTAGTCATTTTAAAATTAGGTGATATATTTCATGCTTCAAGGGGTCCTCCACCAGTTCATTAACTGGGGGGGGGGGGGGCAAAGTCACGTTTAAGGCAGCTGGGCCTGTAATAGGAGATGGAACCTTCCCCTCCTGGACTCTGTGGGTGCTCCACCTCCACACAGCTGTCGGGGTTCCTTCTTTGTCCTCCCTCAATGTGCTGACCAAGATGTTATTGTTTGGGTGTCCTTTATGCCAAGTTCCGTCTGTTATCTCCACTTTCTTTCCTTTCTAGACTTTCCACTTCCTTCTAACCTTTCTGTCTACTCTCCAAGAGGTGCTTTTTCCCATTCTCTCTTCCAGCTTCCACTATACCTAATGTTGGGCAATTTCTGCAGAGAGGCTGGGAGCGAGATGAGATGGAACCTGTGGAACGTGGGTCTCCTACCAGGATGAAAGTAGTTTGTTCTCTTTCCAGGACATTGAGAGCTGAAGACAAGAAGACTCTGCTTTTTCCCAGGAGGAAATAAGACCTGTCTTATTTCAGAAACCTCAGAACAAAACACCTTTGCTTCGTAAACACATCCACATCTGTCCTTTTGTATTTTCTATTGCTTTGTTTGCCCTTATTTTTCTATTCAATATCCTTTGGAGAAACATTGAACTTGAATCTGCTGAATTTTTTTTCACTATTCAAAGCACAGTTTTAGTTGTGCATTTGACCCAAAGCTACCTTTGACCTTAGGGGGCACAAGCCCTACCCAAGTCCTTGAACTTAGCCATTGGGAGGCTTTTAGATCTGGTGGAACTAGGGTGGAGCACCTCTCTTCATGCTAGAGAGGTCAGGATGTCCACGAGACCATAAGTCATCCCGGAACAACCACCTTCTAGCTGGAAAATTTAAAGAGTTTGTGCAACTGGAACAAAGGTGAGCAGAAATTCCGAGAGTAGGACAGTGGTGGACAGCTGTGAGAATCTGTGATTTTGTGCCTTAACCCAGGATGTTTCTTTTCGCTATACCATTTCACACACGTAGGTCTAAATCTATTTTCTTAAAAGCACAGGCAACTGAAAGCAGGCTAGAAATGTCCCTGTGTCTTTGTATTTGTTGACTTTGCACCTTGATTCAACAAACCTAAATCTTCCTGGGAAATTGAATATAATTCAATGCCCCCTTCACCCCTTCCCACCCCCTCTGCCTTTTTCCAGCTTGTCTCAATTGTCTGACTTGGTAAAGGAAATAAGACTACTAAAAGAACAGGATAATTTATGTTATGGGAACTCTGGTTATTACTGAGACATTCTTGAAATTACACTGTTACTGCCTTTAAATATTAATTCCGTTTCTTGAAAGAATGAGCTAAAGAATTCAAGCAATTCTAAAGCACATGGAGGAAACTAAGTTCTCAAGAACAGAGAATTGCTAGAAGGTGAAATATGCAATTTGACAGCATGCATACATTATATTGTTATAAATGCTTCAGACTGTTTAACATCAAACTGTAGGATATGTTTTGACAGAGAGTAGTAGTTTTGAAGATGTGACAAATGATTAATGTAGTACTTAGTCGGATAGTTTCTACGAAACGAATTAGATTTCTTAGACACGAAAGCGGTTTAAACTGTGTGTTAACTATTTCGGTTCACTAAGGTAGCGTTTATTACTCTGAGGCAGTCATAGAATAAGACTCCTTCTAGTGAGTTTAGAGAACAAAAATTCCAAGATAAGTTTGTTTGGTTGGAATATTTTCAGGACTCACTTAATCACACGATTAGGTAGTATGATAGAAGCAGATCGGGGCAGCTGCCCAACTCCAGTAATATTTTAGTGCTCATGTCTAACCCATTCCTTCTAGATGGAAGTCACCCTCTCCCCTTGTCCCTCCCTGAGGTCTGTATGGGTCCTGTGTGGGTTCCAACTCCCTGGCAACAGTGATCAATTAAAAGGTGGGCACTCGACCGAAACTGGAGTCTTAGTAGCTCACCCCGCGGGCTGCGATATTGGTCTGGGGGTGGCGTTTATGTAGGGTGGCACTTGCTCTGGTTTGCTTGGACTTCCTCAGCTTCAAAATTGGAAGTCTTAAGTCCTGGGTACCTCCTCAGTCCCAGGCAAACTGGGACAGTTGGTCATCCGACCTTTAACCTAAGCTGGCCAGTCAGAGTTCTTCCCTGGGAGATTTGGACCGGAAACGGAGTCTTCCTCTTTTTGGCCACAAAACTGTGAAGATGTAAGTAGCTGGCAGCTCTGCTTCTGACCTCAGGGCTCAGCTCGTCTGGATAAAGTGCGCTTCTGGAGAATGTGATGGAGACAGAGTCCCAACATCATTTGAGTCCCTGGTTCCATCTCTCCCCACCTTTGGCAGAGGCGATGTGCTTAATGTGAGGGAATGGGCCTCCTCCCTTTGCCCAAACTTTCTAATTGGGTTTCTGTCAATTGCAACCAAAGAATCCTAAGACATATATTTGCCCCTGGACAAGCTCAGGAGTTTCTAACTTTTAATCGTTTTGGTTATAATTTTTCCCAGCTTAATGAAACGTACAAAACAAGAAGTAGAAATATTTTTAGTAGTAATTAGGATTTAGGTGGAAAAGGATCTTCGAGGACTTGAAGGCTAATCTTGCATATAGGACAGAATTACTTTCTATGAAATGCCTGGAACAACTTGGTATACCTCACTCTTCTCCTCTTGTTATGAAGCCCAGTTTCATCACAGCTTATATGGCGTCTCATGCTGGTCCGGCTTGGGACATAGAGGCGTGCCTCCCTTGTTCTTTGACTTATTGCTGAATGGATGCATGTTTAACTGAATTTGAACTCAATCATAATGATACCTTGATCTTAATTTTACATTTGGGTTTTGGAAAAGAGTCTTAGAAAATTATAGAATCAGGGGCCAGCCCCAGTGGCTTAGTGGTTAAGTTCAGTGCACTCCACTTCAGCAGTCTTGGTTTGGTTCTTGGGTGTGGACCTACACTGCTCTGTTACCGGCCATGCTGTGCTGGCAGTCCACATACTATAAAATAGAGGAAGGTTGGTACAGATGTGAGCTCAGGGCATATCTTCCTCAGAAAAAGAAATTATAGAATCAGATATATCATGTATGTCATGTTGTAGAGAGCAAATACATTTTTGCCATTTATGTTTTACTTTTTCTCTTCCAGATGTTTAAGAAAGTGGCTTTATTTTGACATGATCATATAGGGTGTATGATAATCATGTCCAAAACTGCTCTTTGGAAGAATAAAATTTTCTGTGTAACCTGTACTTTTTCTGCTTTGGAAAACAACTGTCTGTTCAATAAAAATTGCCCAAGTGCCTACCCTGTGCATGGAAGGTGGAGGAGTTCGGAGCCTCCACTCACCTTGCAGTGTGTCTAGGAGACGGGAGATGTGTCTGTTGGACCCTTAAAGTTGCAAGTAGTAAAAAATGCTACTCTGACTGGCCTTAAGGAAAAGGGGGAAGTTTTTTGTTTATATAATGAAAAAGGTGGACGGGGCTCCATGGCTCCCACATTATTACATGTCCTGGTTACTTTCCCAGTATAATCTCTACTTCCTCTGTGTGAATCCTTTCTCAGAAGGCCACTCCCGCATCCCTTGGCAGTAGGATGGATGCTGCAGCCTGAGTCTCTCTTTACTGGAGGTTCAGGTGGGGATGGGGTGGGAAAGAGCGTGTCTCTCCACCAGCAATCTCAGTCGAAGTCTCCTTGTTCTCCCTTACTTCTGGTTTTCCGTGTGGATTTTTACCCCCAAAATCAATCGCTGTAGATTGAGGATTGCAGTATGCTGATGGTTACCTTAGATTTGGGTCACATCTTCCACCCTGGAGCCGGGGTGAGAACCCTGAAGGTATGAGAGAGGGTTTCCCAAAGGGAGGAAAGAGGAGGCAACGTTGGCAGACAGAGAAACTGTTAACAAACATTTTCTACCAACGCTGTCTGGTGGCACAGCATTTTGGGATACGAAGCCTTTTTCCACTTGAGTGTAAGTGGTGAAAGGTTGAATTATATCAAGGTAAAAAACAGCTTTGCGTGACCGACTTGCTGGCTCCTATAATTAGGCCATTCCCATGCACTGAGACTCTTGGATTCTGTAATCCACTTTTAGGCAAGGCTACAGCACCACGGAGAGCCCCTCCCTGCCTTATTGCCCTCCTGTTACAGGGGTGTGGAAGGAAGGGGATGGGAGTCTGTGCAAAACCTGGACCCTCCCTGCCCCGGATCCACCGAGGCAGAGTCTAGGAGGAGGAGTTCTGGGAATTTTAAACAAGTGTCCGGGTGATCTTGAAGGGCAAGAAGAGCTGCACGCCTTGGCTCCTTTGGTCTAGAGAGTCATTCCTCCTCTCTGTAGCCCCACTCAGCCTTCACCCACCGGCTTACGTGTCAGTGTCGTGGTGAAACCTCACTTCCCTCTCTCAGGAACTCTGATTAGCTCTCTCCTCTGTAATGCCGACACATTTTGCTCACCTTTCTCTTCCAGCAGTTTCCATCTTGTGTTGTATTGACATTTTGTACATCAGTTTCCTCACCAGATTCTGGGGGACTTGTGGGCAGGAATTATCTTCTAAGCACCTGATTTTGTGTTACTGGAGAACAGGTGAGGGAGTGGTGAGGACCTGTCATCTCCAAGGGGGTGGGTTCTGTTCACCCATGGTTATGGGAAAGGACATGGGCAGAAAGTACGAGAAGTAACAATCCCATTTATTTTTCTGTGAAATCTTTTATTACTATTTCTGGATACGTTTATAAGGTATATCATATCCAGTATGGTAGTACATGAATATAATTAATAAATATATAAATGTAATTGCTATGTTTATAAATATACATATATTGAGAGTTTGAATTTCAAAAATTTTTGAAGGATGGAGAGATCAAAAAACAGTTGGAGACTATTGGTTTAGATCATTGTTTTGCTATTTTTTGTGACAACAGTCCACCATGAGGACTACATTTCACATCGTGATCCTGCAAGCGTGTGGGTGGGGGTGTATCCACTGGGAGAAAAGTTTGAGGAAATGATATTTACTAGGGATCCTGCCTTGATTCCTGATCCTTCCAGTTCTTTTCTAATTCATTACAAATGCTCAGCTCACTCTTAACTCCCTAAATTGATTTCAACCCCTGCACCACTGGGCCCCATCCTGGAGCTTGGGACATGCTGGTGTGGATAATGAGGGAGCTGCTTGGAGGAGGGTTCTTGATTTGGAGCCTTGAACCATGTCCCCAGGCCTCTGTCCACATAGTCCTGAGAACCGTGGCCTCAGAGATGTGTGATGGTTTGACTGTGTGGACAGTGAGGGCTCAGCCCCAGGAAAGGGGAGCAGGAAAGAGAGGGGGAATTGGTGGGAGGACAGCTGGAAGATTGGTGTGTGTTAGAAACAAAGCTAGCTGAGGAGGCCTGGGCTAGATCATGCAGAACCTTGAAAGCCGGTGGACGACTTTTGGACAAGGTGGAAGGTAGTAATTTCAGCGCCGTTGAGTCATATCAGCCTTTCCAGAGTCAGTCACCTGAGACGTGTTAGCGCGAATTCCTGCGGGCCGAATCTGTAGGCCTAAACTAACTGGGTTCCAAGCACATGCTTTGGGGAGGTGTGTCTGTCCTGCTTTATCCCGGTTTTGGGGTGACAGCTGGGGATGGACATGATACTGCCACCGCACTATGGGGTAGTGATTCCACAGGAATAGATTTTCCACCTAACAGCTCCAAGCTGTTAGGACCTGCCTGGGAACACTGTGGGCTCCCATTTGTTCTGGGCCTTCATCTTTTCTCCTCCAACCTAGGGATGAGTGGCATCTGAATGGAGACTAAAGTCTATGTTTGATTTCCTGAAATTAACGCTAAGGTGTAACCTCCTTCTGCTTCCCTTATCTACAGTTCTTTTTCTTTCCTCATGGTTGTACAAAAATGGCAGAAGGAGAAGAATCTTCATCGCCTCCCCACAGCTGCCCTGCTTTCAAATACCCCGCATTAGGCCACTATTTTATTTGATGGGAAATACTTGGGTGTTGTGATGTTTCTCCAGAAGCAGTGATATGAAAACAGTATTTCATTTTGGACTTAACTAGGGCTATGCCATTTAAGCAGACTTAAAATCATTTTGTAGTAATAATTCTTGCATGGCAAACCCTGCGTGATCTTGAGGGTTTCCAAAATGAAAGTCTTGACATTTAAAATTGGATGCTATTGATAGCCAGCCCTACAAGGCTGGCAACGGGTTGTTTGAGTGGGGTCTTAACGCTCTAGTTTTCATTAACTAGCCACCGTAGCGGGAGTTTATTAAATTGCAAATCGGAAACTCTTGGTTAAAAGGGCTGGCTGTAATCCAATTAATATCTTCATTTTTAATAGTGGGGCCCCAGGCTAAGAAAGGCACCCGCTCAGAAGCGTGTGTGTGAGTTCCGTCTGGGTCCTAGCTCCTGCGTTTCGAGATTAACCTGGAACATTACCGCCCCGCTTGGCCAGTGCCCTTGGCTTCAACTGTGATAACTTCTGAGAGGAAGGCAGGGGAAGGCAGCGTGGGTTCTGCTCTTTTCATAGTCCTAAGGATTTCAGCCATCCCCAGGGTGGAGAGTTTCTTGCCAGTTGACCTTCTGATCAGCCAGGGGAGGTATAAAGTGTAGGATGTATCGATTGCCTTTGACTTTCAAGAAATAAGACAAAGGTGCTTTCTGCTGATGGCTAAAACTAATTATAACACAGGACTGCTGGGCTTTCAGCGTCTTAAACAAAGCAGTGCCCTGAGGTCTCCTAGGAAATCAAACAGAATCTCAGAGCAAAGGGAGAGCCAACCCGGGGAGAGCTCCCTTTTATGCCTCATGCTTTCTTGACTTCTGCAAGTGAGAATTCTCTTGCAAAGACTGACGTATTCCTTATAATTGTCTTCCTTAGGGGACATGGCCTGTGGGAAGACTGTGTTTGCATCTGTGCCCACCTTGAATCAGGACTTGGTTTTTCTAAGTATTTCCCAAACAGCTCTGATTTGACCATGCATTAATGCAAAAGGGACACTTGGCTTCGGATTTTCTGGAGAGAAAGTGATCATTCACATGCCGGTTGCACAGCAGAAATGGAATCAAATTCCCGATGGATAACTCTGATCCCTGTCAACATTTCTCGTTGCCTTCTACTCCCAACATGCTGTTGAAAGTTCCTCTTTCTTTTCTGGATCCGTTTTGGCTTTGGCTGGCAGCCTGCAGGCTCACCCAGCAAAGCGGAGCAGGTGAGCTGAGTGGTGCCATCTGTTCGCCTCCCCTTGGCGCACCCCTTGTGTATGGGTTCGCCTCATTTGGCTCTGTCTGAGTTTCAAATTGTACTCCTCCTCCCGTTGTCCTGTTGCTTGGGTTTCACACTCCAACAGCATTCTGCCTTTTTGATTATGGGGCCTATAACCAGAACACCCTGGCTCTTTCCTGCAAACCGTCGCCTCCCAACTTTAGGATGTGATTGGCCTTGCCCAGAGTCAGCGGGGATGAGGAACCCTGCGAATAAGTTAAATTCTAAGATGACTCCACAGTCCATTAGCCTTGTTGGCGGTGCTCCTCTGATCCCGCCCAGTGACTGTGAATGTCCTTTCACTTGCTCTTGAGGCCAAGTTCCCACTTGTTCCCCAGTCTCACCGCTTGGACCCCCCTTTTGTTCCCAGATCTCCAGTTTTGCTATGATAACGCACCCGTTTACCAGGATCTCCAAAGCCAGACACCCTGCTTTGCTTTTGGAGGGCCCTTCCAAATTCATAAACTTCTCCCTGGTACTTGGAGTCCTGGTAACAATCTCCCCTTCTCCCTGGTTTCTCCCCAGGAGATCTGCCTTCTCCAGATCACTCCGGGTGGGCAGAATAATCTTCCTCTGCCCCACGATGTCTGAGTCCCAATCCCTGGAACTGGTGAATATGTCAGGTTACACGGAAAAGGGGAATTACGGTTGCAGATGGAGTTAAACTAATCAGAAGATGGAGAGAGGATTTGGGATTATCTGGGTGGGTCCAATGTCATCACAAGAGTCCTTAGAAGTGAAGAGGAAGGCAGAAGAGGAGGTCTGAGAGATGCGATGTGAGAAGGACTGACCTGCTGTTGCTTGCTGACTTTGAGGATGGAGGAAGTGGCCACAAGCCAAGGAATGCAGGCAGCCTGTAGCAGCTGGAAAAGATGAGGAACAGGCTCTTCCCTTAGAGCCTCCAGAAGGACACAGCCCTGCCAGCATCTTGATTGTAGCTCAGTGAGACCCACTCTAGACTTAAGACATTCAGAATTGTAAGTAAATCTGTAATCGTAAATTACAATTATAATTAATTGCAGTTACAACTGTAATTCTTAAATCTGTTATTTTAAGCCAGTGACTTCATGGTAACTTGTTACAGCAGCAACAGGAAACTTGTACACTTGTTCTCATTGTCCACCAGCTCCATTACCCAGCATCTTCTGCAACTCCCATCACGGACCGCCTGCCTGGATCACACTGTCCACTTCCCACTGTGCTAGCTCACTCTAGCTTGCATTTGGTGAGCACCCAGCTAAGTGCCTGGCATGCTCCAGGCGCTGTGGGTGTATTCACTCACCACCTCATTTAACCTACCTTGTGCTGGTACCAGGATCTCCCTAGGTTGTGAGCTGGCCTGAGTCAATCTTGGTGAGTATGGGCCCAGATGGTTTGTGGTAGGTAACCAAGGAGGGGACAGATGTTGCCCCTTTTTCTGCCCTCAGGCTGCAGGCCTTGCTTTGCAGGTAAGGCTCTCACTGGGGTCATGAGTGGCAGGACCTGCCTTCTTGTGGCAGCTCAGAGCAGGGCCATGAGCCCAACAGACTCTGGACCAGCCACCTGCTCCTCTAGCACAGGCTCCTGGCCCCGCCTGATTCCTATGCCCTCTTCCTGCATGTACATTACCAACCACCAATCTTTTTTTTTTTTAATTTTTTTTTTTTAAAGATTGACACTTGAGCTAACAACTGTTGCCAATCTTTTCTTTTTTTTTTCCTGCTTTTTCTCCCCAAATCCCCCCAGTACCTAGTTGTATATTTTAGTTGTGGGTCCTTCTAGTTGTGGCGTGTGGGATGCCGCCTCAGCATGGTCTGGTGAGTGGTGCCATGTCTGCGTCCAGGATCTGAACCTGTGAAACCCTGGGCTGCCGAAGCAGAGCCCGTGAACCTAACCACTCGGCCATGGGGCTGGCCCCCAACCACCAATCTTAAATGCCATTAATTTCACCAAAAAAAAAAAAAACCCTGAAAGGATTGAAGCAAGGGCTTGAACAGATGTTTGCACATCAATATTCATAGCAGTATTAGTATTCACAATAGTCAAAAGTGGAAGCAACCCAAATGTCCACCAAAGGATGGATGGATAAACAAAAGGTGGTCTATACATCAGCCTTACGAAGGAAGGCAGTCTGTCACACGCCACAACATGGATGAACCTTGAGGACATTATGTTAAGTGAAATAGCCAGTCACAAGAAGACAAATATTGTGTGATACCACTTATGCGAAGTCCGTAGAGTAGTCAAATTCATAGAGACAGAAAGTAGAATGGTGGTTGCCAGGGGCTGGGGGAGGGGGTGGGGAGTTGGTGTCTAGTGGGGACAGCGCTTTGGTTTTGCACGATGAAAGGAGTTTTCGAGATGGGTGGTGGTGATGGCTGAACAACAATGTGAATGTACTTATGAACTGTACACCTAAAAATGGTTAAAATGGTACACCTTACAAGGTTATGCATATTTTACCACAATAAAAAAAATTCTTAGCAGCTTCTCATTCCGATTACTAAACTTTCGGGTGTTGCTTTGGATAAGGGCATTTTATGTACAAATTAAGCACCACTTGAGTATCGATTAGAATATAAATTTGTGCAGCCACGTCTCACAGTTTATACTGATGTGTGTTAAAGGAAGTTTTCATGCAGACCACGTAACCCCTTGACATTCTGGGCAGTCAGCTGACTTGAGCCCCGTGCCTTCTCTTTGGTCTCACAGATGACCTAATCACTAGGTGGACATCTGCTCAGGTGTGCCTTATTCTACTGGTTCCTGAGCTCCAAGCTTCCATTCTGAGCCATTCAGGACATCTCTTTCAGCAGGTAATTCTACGTATTATTACCCAACTGCGTGCAGATGAAATTTGCTAAACCCTGTAATTGTGGCTTCATTTTGGTCACCTATAGATGGACAACATAGGCCTCACAGAGTGTCACGGGATCATCTAGTCAACAGTCAGTTTCAATGGGATGATTTCAGACATGTTGGCTTTTCCCCACTCCTTAAAGTTTTCCAGAAGTTTCTCCATATGACATGTTTGGGCAGGAAGCCAAATTATAAGCACCGAAAGCTGGGCCATAGTAGATGTGCTGACCCAGAAGTTCAAAAATGAGCCTCTAGCGCCAGGCAGACAAGTTTAGCAAAACCCCTATTGTGTTTCCCAGGCCCCACCCCAACACATGCCTGGATCATTGCCCAAACTCAGGAGACAAGGCTGGAAGTGCTCTGCTTCTGCTCCCCCTGAGAGACGGCCCGTGGCTTCTTTCCAGGGGAGTGCACTGCCTTGATACTCCTTGGGACTAGAGGTCAAGAATCCAGTTAGGATCTCAAGAACGATCCCTTCAATTATGAGCTTTCAGCCTGCTTGAGTTGTAGGGCATGTCCTATATTGCCAGAACATTCCCTTGAATCAACACAAAATTTTTCTGCTTCAACATATGCACCTTAAATCTAATTCAGTGGGAGCTAATATTTTATTGTTGTTGTTATTTTCAGTACATTTGTTCATTCATTCAATTCACTCATTTATTAATGTACTTAGCTAAACCTCATAAGAACCACAAGAACATCTTATGACAGACATTGTGCTGCCTATTAGGGGTACAAAGACGAATTAAGACATGGACACTTGTTCTAGAGAAGTTTATATCCCAGTGGGGTGATAGACACAGAAACAATTGTAATATGATATTATAGATGTGACGTCACTAATAGGGAGAGGGTGGAGATACAGACAGTATGCATTGGTACTGCTCCTCCAGTGGTCCTGGCCCCATGATTGAGTAATTATGGGGTTGGACCTGTCACAGGAACAGTGGGTGGGGTTTTCTCTCGGACCCTGGCCCAGTGCTGTAGCCAGCATCAGCGCAGCTTGATTGGTGGTTAGATGTTAAATATTTTGAGCATCACTCCTGCACATGCTTGGGGGCCCAGCCAGGGGAGGACAATTGCTGGGGAAGGTGACACCTGCTGGAATATTAAAACGTGAGTAACTAAGTAGGAGCTGGTCAGGTGAAGAGGATGTAGAGGGTGTGGGGTGAAGACAGATGTTCCAGATCGAAGGGAAAGTCTGCGCAAAAGCAAAGAGGTGAGAAACAACCTGGCGAATTCAGAGAACTATAGTAATTTGGGGTGCCCCTGAGGGGACAGCGGAAGCCAGCAGTGGAATGAGATGGTGCAGGGGTGCCAGGCAAGGAAGGGCTGTGAGCACCACCTAGGGATCTTGGAGTCTCAGCAACTGAGTGCAAGTCTCTGCTTTGTGTTTTAGGAACGTATTTCTGTGTCTGTGTGAAGGCAGGATGAAAGAGATGAGACGGAGGGCAGGAATCCTGTGCAGAGGCCATGGTGGGACTCCAGGGAAGGATGGCGAGGGCTTCAGTAAAGATGGTGGAGACTGCAGGGGTGGGGGGAGGGCAGATCTGGGGGATATTTTGGAGAAGGAGTCAGCAGGGTTTGTGATTGTTTGGAAGTGGGAAGTGAAAAGGGGGAATGGGTCCAAAGCTACTGCCAGGTTTCAGGTGGCTGGAGGCAGGCCATCTGTATTAGTGTTCTGGGGCTGTGGTAACAAATTACTAGGACTAGCAGCTTAAAACAGCATAAATTTATTCTCTATAGTCTAGAGGCCAAAAGTCCACAATCAAGATGCGAGTAGGATTGGTTCCTTCTGGAGGCTCTGAGGCAGAATCCCTTCCATGCCTTTTTTCTTCTCCACTTCTGGTGGTGCTGGCGATCCTTGGTGTTCCTTGGCTAGTAGATGCATTCCTCCAACCTCTACCTCTGTTTTCACCTGGGCTTCCCCTCTGTGTGTTTTTGTGCCCCAAATCTCCCACTGTCTTTCTCTTAGAAGGACGTCAGTCATTGAATTTAGGGCGCACCCTGAATTCAGGATGATCTCATCTTGAGGTCTTTAACAATTACACCTGCAAAGACCCTTTTTCCAAATAAGATTACATTTTGAGATTCCAAGTGGACGTGTGTTTTGGGGGCACATCATTTAACCCACTGCATCATCTGAAGAAAACAGAGAACGCCAGTTTGGAAGGACTTTGGCACAGAGTGATGAGTTTAGTTTAGTGTAGAATCTGAAGTGTCCGTGGATTATCCAGGTGCACATGTGCAGAAGGTCTATGTGTTGGGGGCTCAGGAGAGGCGATTGAGTCTCATTGTCTATGTTTGGTAGATGAGAGCTGATAAGATCTTTCAATGAGAGTGTGTACAACAAGAAAAGCAGTGACTAAGTATGGACCCTTGAGGAACTCCAACAATTAAGAGGAGGTAGAAGAGTGAGGGTCCGCTAAGGAGACTGAGAAGGAGTGGTCACAGGGGTAGGAGGAGAACCATGAGCCGGTCCTGTTACCTGGACAAGGGAATAGAGAGTTTCAAGGGGAATCCCCAAGGTCAAGTATAGCAGAGAGACTGACTAAGAAAACTGCTGGGTTCTAAGGTATCTGGGTCGTCATGTGTGTGTGGACTTGAATTAAAGAGAGTCATGTCATTTCTCCTGCCTTGCCTGGTGAGGCAGCGTGTTTGTTTCTGTAATGACAATTACTAGTAACAGACAACACAATGGACCTGAACAGGTATGACTTGGCTGTAAGTAGGATGCCCTGAATTCTGGTTGTGGCATTTGAAGTTCAAGATAATTACCTTAACTGGGTAGGGCGATACCCTGAATGGATCTAATTTCCCCTTACAAACTCCTGTCTGCTCTAATGCTCCTAATTACCACAATTATAAGGTTTTTTGAGGGTAAAAAGTGACAGGAAACAAAATTGTAGGAAATTAGTTTAAAACGATGTTCACTTTAAGGCAGAAAAGTGGGGGCACAATTTTGTGTCATTGTCTGAGACAAATTATTGGGCTGAGCAGACCACTGATCTGACTGCGATGATATGTCTCAGGAAGGTTCCCGGTGTGGTCTGGCGTGCTCTGGGTTAATTGGTTGTGGTTTGTTCCTCCAGTCCCAAATTAATTGGCAGAGTCACAAGTGCTTTCGTATATTCAACTCCCTTAGAACTATGTTTACGTAATCTTAAAGTTCATGGTACTTTCTCTTTCCCATTTACGGAAGAACCAGAAATCCTGTTAATTCTGAAAGGTGGCTCTAAATATCAAAGGTCCTCTGTAAGCCTTTTCTGTTGTCTTTGGGTCTGAGTTTGATTCAGCTGGAACTTAACTGAGCAGATTGAATGTATGTGTTAATTGAGATAGGCTGGGTTTTGCTGCAGTAAGAAACAGCTCCGACATCTCAGAGCCTTAACACGAGCATTTATTCTCACTTATGCTACATATGCAACATGGTGGGTAGATGGCTAGGCCCACAGTCACCTGAGGCTATGCCCCAGGGGTCCAGGATGAGGGAGGCTCCACTATCTCTTGGCTGTGCCATCTGGAACACATGGACTTCTAGGTGGGAAGAGAGACTGGGTTCTTTGCTACCTCAGATCAACCCATTGGACAGAAGCTAGTCTCACGGTGCCCCAGCCCCAAATGCAAGGGCCTGAGAAGCACAGTCTTCCAGTGGCTGGAGTGAGAGGAGAATGGCATATTGGTGATGTCTAATAATGTCCACAGGGACTGCTGTAGAGAGCATCAGTGATCTGCACATTTCAGCACTAGTTAGTGCTTGGTGAACCCTCCCTCCTGACTGGCATACCAACTGGCCTTCCACAACATCATTGGCTTGCCAGACAGTCCTGCCCAAGGAAATACTTAGTTTTGGATCTGTAAGTAAATATTTGCCAGATGTGTTTGGAGTACCAAATGAGCCCATGCCACCTTCTCTGGAAAATTCCCTCCATAGAAGGTGTGCCTAGGTAGCCTTCTTTTTCATCTGGTGACCCTATACCCTTGGACATTGATTGGACCAAGGAGAGGTTACCCCGTTGGCTGATGAGTGACCAATCAGATTCTCTTGCTCAGAATTGTAACTGGATGACACAGACGCTGCCATTGGGCTGTGGGTCCAGGGAACCTGGTAAGAGGATCCAAGATTCTGATTCTCAACACCACATGACAGAAAACCTGAGTGCCTCTATGAGGCTGAGTCCCCATTGGTCCCAATCCCTGGACACATGGCCTGGCAGGGGAGCCAGGTGGCCTGACCACCAAAGTGTTGGTCATGCTTGATGGCTTATTCTTGCTATATCAAGCAACACCCAAATGACGCCATGAAGTTACATCCCCCTCTTCCCTGCAGGTGGGGTCGGGGAGGTGGGGGAGTACATGGAGCAGAGGCACAGAGCCAGCTGTGGCTCTTTGCAGGTTGGGTCAAGGCTGAGGTGGGGGAGGAAACCCAGTACTGGGGTCTGCTGTCTGTGATCTGAAGGTGACTGGGGGCAGATGCCATGTGTCTTACTTAGCCCATGCTGCTGCAACAAAATGCTGTAGACTGTGTGGCTTAAGCAACAGAAATTTATTTCTCACCATTCTGGAGCCTGGGAAGTCTGAGATCAGGTTGCCAACAGGGTCAGATTCTAATGAGAGCTCTCTGCCTGGCTTGCAGATGGCTGCTTTTCTTGCTGTGTTCTCACGTGGTAGAGACACAGAGAGCTCTCATCTCTTCCTCTCCTTATACAGGCACTAATCCCATCACGGGGCCTCCACCCTTATAATCTCAGCTAAACTTAATTACCTCCAAAAGTCCCCCCCTCCGAATACCATCACAGTTGGGGGTTAGGGCTTCAGCATATGAATTTTGGGGAGGGGGAAACACAAATATTCATTTCATAGCTCCCTGCCGAAGGTTTTAACTGATTCTCTGTTACTGGGTGGCCCAGAGGAATGTTTCACTGTGGCCTGTACCTACCTTCTGCAGCTGAGCACACTGGATTTTAAGATTGGTGGCCTTGGGGCATCTTCACGCTCTACATCAGAGCTCTCAAGTAACAGAACTGAGGGTGGTGTGGAGCTGGGCTAGAGAGGAAGAGAAGAAAACTTGTCTGCAGTGAGGAGCAGGAGAAAGAAGCATGCACAGAGGGGAAGGAGAGAGGGAGAAACAGTTCTCCTCGTCCTCAGCCACTTTCTAGTTCCAAGCTGGGATTCCTGAAAAATCTTGCTGAATCTTCTTCTATCTGTAAACATCCTTGAATGTGCTGGTTAGGGTGAGTGTCTATTCCCTTCCTGGAAACAAAGGAGGATATGTGTGTGCATCTTCATTTTTGTAACCAGAATTCTTGTTATACCATATACTCATTCAACAAATGTTTTCTGCAGTCTTGGCGGGCTTCCCAGAGAGGGTGAGGCTTCCAGTGGGATGCCCAGGATGAGTAGGAGTGTGCCAACTAGGGCCAGGCTAAAGGACAGGAGGGCGAGTGCTCCAGGCAGAAGTGCGGTGTTGGAGACACAGGACCACTCTGGGCTCTGGGGCTAACAGTACCAATAGCGGAAATGTCTCACTCTGTTACTGACAATTCACGCTAACTTTACAAGGATCAACTTTCACCCTGTTGCCTGGCATTGTGGACTGCTCAGTTGTTCTTAATATTATGGACCTATTTAATTAGATAGGTTCTTCAGATGATACTTGATGGCCACACTAATTAGGAATTTTAAATCATTAGCAGTGACTGGTTAAATATTTCTTTCTGAAAGACAAGGTTTTAGGACTCAGTAAAGAACAAAAATTGAAGTTGTTTTCTGGTGTTAAAATGTCAGCCCACTGATTACGGGCATGTTCCTTTACTTCGTGTATACTGGAAATGTGTGCTAAGATATTGTTGCATGCTTATGGTTCATTAGGGTAAGATTGATCAGAGTTTCTTCATTTCCCTGTAACTTCTGTTCTGTTCCTTATGACAAAACACAAGGATTCCCTCTAAGGGAAGATTTTCCTTGTCTTAGTCTCAGTCAAGGACTTTCCTTGCTGCTGGTCCCTTTCTAATGCATTGGCAATTATAAATAGACTAATTGCTGAGGTCAACTGGCAGTACCTGGCCAAGGCCCACTATGCAATGTTCTGGAACAGGGCTTAGAATCCAATTCTCTATGTTTCCTCTTTGTTCATCTCTCAGTTTTTTCTGAGATTTTCTATTATTTCATTGATTTCCTAATTAATGGAAAGGACTTGACTTTTTTCGGAAAACTGTTTTTTTTTGCTAACAGGAAGAATCCATTAGTAGGAACGATGATTGTGCTAACTGAGATTCTAGTTTACTGAAAACTTTGATCTTTCTAAAAATCATGAACTTTTAGACCTAGGAGAGCCCTAGATGTGAGCACTCTTGCATCATTTATAGTACTTTATACTGAACCTTTCTCCAGTGATCTAGGTGACATTGGGCACATTATAACAGCCTCAAGTTTGCAGCTTTCTCAACTGTGAAGTTTGAAGATTAGACTTGATTATCTAAAAGATCTCCAAACCATCTTGTTTCCTGCGCCTGTGATTCTTTACAATGTGGCAGAGGGAGAGGTTGAGAGTTTGCCCCAGACTTGCACAGCTACTAGAGAGCAAGACCCCAACCTCAGAATTTCAAGTCTGGTGTTCTTTCAGCTTTCTAAGATGTTAAATAGTTTAAGTTTAAGAGTAAACTCTTATATAAGGCATTATTTTCATTTTTATTCAAAACACAACTCAAATCAATATTTGTAAGATACAAAGGGCAACATGAGAAAAATGATTTTCTAAAAGGTCCCTTGACTATCAGTGCGAGTCCTGATGAAGGCTGTACCGGGAATACTCATGGGCTCCATTTGCCAGGATGACATCTCTCTCTCTCTTCTTTACGGCGACCTTCATATTTGTAATAGATTTGTTTCCAATATTTTTATCTTAGTAGCACAACAATATAAATTAACCCATTTGTTCCTGAAGAAGGTGCCGAGATGTCATCATAGTGAGTAAATGTACAACTTGTCTGAAATGTCTGGGGACAACCTGAGGGAACCAGAGCTGGCGGGAGGGGTTGGGAGGAGACTGGAGCCTGCTGGCCGGGGCAGTTGGAAGGAACCGGAGAAGGGCTAGGCAGGAGCTGCAGGCAGGTAATTGGCAGCACAATTTCAGATATGAATTTAACTCTAGAAAATTTGGATTTCTCTATACAGAAAGCCATAATAATTTGGAATTTGCGAATAGACAGTGGGAGGAAGATAGAGTTCAATTTTATTTAAGTTGATACTTGAGAGCAGAGACTGAAAGGGTCACCAAGATATCAGGGGTGATGTTCAACCTGTGCTTGGGGGGCCCCCGTTCGGACCTCCTTCCAGCCATTCCCCTCCTCATCAGGGGCAGAGTCTGTGGGCAAAAAGAGAGTGGCCACCTTTGGCCCCTACCCCACTCTAGACCTTGTACTACTGGGCATCGAGACTCCAGAATTCCCTGTGCAAACAGGCCTGATCCTGCTTTCCAAGCCTGTGCTGATGTCTTCCTCAGGATTGTCCTATGGAGGGTGGCCTGTCCCACTGGTGCACATGTCCCCAGGCCCCAAGGCTGGCTGAGGTTTGACTGGTTAAAGGAATAAGGGGCGGTTGGAGCTTAGATGTGAGGGCAGAGGTGTCTACACACATACACATGAGCAACTTTGAGAAATTAAAGAAATTTTAAACTTGAACTTGGCCTTCCAGGTCATTTGAAGGTGTATTTGACAAGGTAGTAGAACAGAAAATAATTTATTTAAAAGCTTCTTGGCTTGATGAATAATTTGCACATATTTAGACATACAGCATGGGGGCCTCTATTGCACACTTACCTTGGGCCATGCAAATGGTAGGGGTGGGCCTGATATTCAAAATCTCTAGGATAAGGATCTTCAAGTGATCTCTTGTACTTTTTAAGTACCTGTTGGCATGTAAACATTTGATATGTTCATCACACATGTTATCAGCTAGTTACTAAAGTGATTCTTAAAGACTTCTCTATCATCATGAATGTTTCATCAGCCTATATTGTTTCTATCCCAACTTCAAAGTAAAATAGCCCCAAATGCAATACACTGGATCTCCTTGGGCAGCCTCTGTTCTCAGCCTGCCCCGTTGGTAGAATATTGCAGAAATTAGTACTTTATGAATCAAGCTGGCTCTTCCATCAACTCCCTCCCCACTCCAACTACAGTTTCACTACCATGGGTGAGTCCTGGGAATTTTCCTAAAATTTTGCGTTGGGAGAAGGGGAATCAAGATAACAGCTGGCACTGACAATGGGCCAGGCCTTATTCTAAATACTGAATGCATTTAGTGACCTGCTATGGCAATTGTGGGGCCCAGATCAAAATGAAAATACTGGGCCCCTTGTTCAAAACTGGATGAGGAATTTCAAGATGGTGACAGCAGAGTATTAAACCTAGCATGGGGCCCTGTGTGACTGCATAGGTCTCAAGCCCATGAAGCCTGCCCTGTAGTCTATTAACTCTGTAATGCTCATAACCACATTGGAGGTATCACTAGCCCCATTTTACAGATGGGAATGCTGAGGTAAAGAAAGATAAGTGTGATCAGTCCAAGGTCACAGGCTGAGATTGGAACATAGGTATTCTTTGTTCCAATGTGTGACCTTGCTGCCTCTTTAGGGAAGAGAGTCCTGGCCCCCCACCTACAGCAAACCTTAGTAAAACCCCTCCATCAGATGGCTGGACTCTTCCTGCAAAATTTCTTTTCCGGTGTTGCTAGCTGCCTCTACACTTAGCCCCTAAAATTATGCCTCCATTGTGGAAACAAATCCCAAAAGCCAAGAATAAATTGACCCCCAGCCCAGTAACTTATTGACCATCTATTCTATTGCAATTTAAGCGTCCTCTCTGGGGAGTTGCCTCCCACCACATACACACACACAAACCAAGAAGCTTAATAAGGTTTTAAGCCAACAAAATCAATCTTATCTGTCCTAGGAGCGAGTTTACTGCTATCAAAATCAGATTTTCTTCATATTGTTATGGTGACAAAATTACATTTCCTTTAAAATATTCCACTTATTTTTGCCCATGTATTCACTTTTATAGTTCTTTTCTCCCATTAGCCTAAATTTGTGAGTTTTTATTCTAGATTGTTCCAGATTCCAAGCAATCTCAATAAGGGAGAGTTTATTTTAATCTATTTTGAATCACATGTTTCAATCCACTCAACACACAATGAGAGTCACTGTGTAAATGCCTTCGCCTTTTTTTGTGAAAATGTGCTTCCTTTCCAATGCATTTTGCCAAGACGTTCATCTAAACATTAAGAAATATTGTTGGGTGAATGAAAAAATGTGACATTCAGTCCTTTGGGAGGGCACCTCAGCAACACTCTTCCCAAATACCTGAAGCCGAGCCAGACTATTATTAGAATGATTGATTAACTTTGCAGCATTCATATCAGAAAACTCCTATGTTAAATGTGTCTTCTTCCTAATGAAGTTGGAGGTTTGAGTAAGTGACGTCTTAGAATGACTGGACTACTTGAGGCTGCCTTCTCGTGACTAATTACAGGATAGTCAGAGTGTATCTTATATTTCCAAATCTTCCTTCCCAGATCTCTCAGTTCTCACACTAAAGGACATCTATAAATTGGCTTGTGAGTCAAAGGAATGGAAGAAGGAGCAAGGAGAGAAAGAGAAAGGAAATCTCCTTGGGAAAGTTTAAAATAAATTAAGTAGATCTGATTAGTAAAAGAAGACAGCTACATTTCAAGAAAATGTTAAATGTTCTGTACAAATCATTTTATGTTGATTAAACAGTACACTGTAATTTCTTTTCTAAATTGAATGGGCTACAGTGAAAAATAGTATTTGGCCCACCCTGCACAATAACTTCTCTCTGAAGACCTTTACTGCGAATTGAGAATTTTAAATTAGATGAAGAAATAACAATGCATGATGTTGCTTGGCAACCACTATACGTCTGTTAGTAACAGAGACTCCAAATGGATAAGTTCTGGGCCACTTTCAGAGAACAAATAAACCAATTACCTGGGACAAAATTAAATGAATTTCCAAAAGCTGAACCTATGCCAATATCATTCTATTCATATAGTTGTGCCAAGGAGAGAGACTTTCATGATTATGAAGATTCGTAACTTGGGCTATGATTCTTGAATCAGTCACAGCCTGGGTGGCTAGGAGAAGTGGCTTTGGTTTGCGAGGGTGATGTTGATGTTGGGAGGTCGGGAACTGGGTGGGTTCCTAGCTGCAGATCGTCAGTGGGGCCTTCATAGTTGTCTGGTGCTTTTTGTGGACATAGCTCGCCCCCCAAGAGCAGGGGTGGATGAAGGCTCCAATTCCCGTCCTCTGTAACTTCATTACCAAGTGTTGACAGTGACAGCAAGTCTCAGAATGAATTCAGCCACCAAACTGACTTTGTTTAGCAGGGAGCACAAAACCTGTCCTTGGAAGCTCAGAGAAGGCTCAGATGCCTGTCCTTAGCCTCTCTGAAGGTCAGACCGTGCAACAGAATCCTTAGTAATTTCATGGAATCCAAGACTTTATGGCATCAAAAGCATGGTGTCAGCCTCTGGTACCCTGCTCATGCCTTGACAGAGGTGCCTGGAAAATATTTCTAGCCAATTCACAGACCTTGAACAACGCTCACTTCACCAACAAAATATTAATTCTAACATCCTTTATGCTAATGAACAAAACCTTGGATAGAGTCAGAATGTGATAGTTGATGTCTTTGCACCGTGGGCCTCTGAAAAGGGTCTTTCAAATATGAAGGAACTGCCCCTGGAGTGTAGATTCCTGACTGGGGTATTTGCAGTGTCGGCGGCCCACGCCCAAGTTGTAGATTAAAACTGCTTCACACTCACTTGTGTATTTTACCAGATCTAAAATGCCAGTACTTGTAAGACATGCCACTATTTTATGTATCACTGGGAAGAAAAAAGAATGCTGCCAATAAGACTGATACAATGCTTCTTATCACTTTAAAATTTTATTGTAGGGGCTGGCCTTCTGGCATAGTGGTTCTGTCACTCTGCTTTGGCAGAGTTCATGCGCTCTGCTTTGGCAGCCTAGGGTTTCTGGGTTCGGATCCCAGGGATGGACCTACACACTGCTCATGAAGCCGTGCTGTGGTGTTGTCCCCCATACAAAAAAGAGGAAGATTGGCACAGATGTTAGCTCAGGGCCAATATTCCTCATGAAAAAAGGAAAATTTTTATTTTATGCTCATTGAAAGAGACTTTTTAGACTAGATTTAGATTTTTATCATATGTCGAGCATGTTCACAGATTAAGAAGGAAAAATATAGGTGAAGAGTTGCTTATGGTTCTCCTAAAGAAATCTTCACACCCAAAATTTGACTTTTTCAATCACTTTCTTGAGTAGAAAAAAACACACATATATATTTTTAACCCAGTGCTGTTCTTTGTGCCGTCAACAACATAGTGGTGCAAATTCTTTCTTTTTTTTTTTAAACTTAGACTTTTATTTATTCATTAAAGTTTCATTTAGAAATAATTATGGATTCATAGGAAGTTGCCAAAGAGAAAACACAGGGAAATACCATGTCATGTGCCCTTCATCCTGTTTCCCCCAGTGGTAATAACTTGCTAACTATAGCGCAGTACCAAAGCCAGAAATTGACGTTTGTATTATCCACAGAGCATACTCAGATTTCACCAGTTTTATGTGCACTCATTTGTGTGTGTGTTGCTTTATGAAAATTTATCGTATATGTAGATTTTTGTAACTACTTCCACAATCAAAATATAGAACTGGTCCACTACCATAACTGAAAGTTTATACTCTTTGATCAATATCTCCCTTTCCCCCTCCATAGCCACTGATAACCACCATTCTACTCTCTCCTACTATGTTTGACCTTTTTTTTAGATTCCACATATAAGTGAGACCACGCAATATTTGTCCTTCTGTGATGCACTTTTTCTTAAAATAACTAAAAACCATTGGCGCTGGCTCTTCCCTGCCTCCATCATCAGGTAGATCCAGCAGGGGTGAATCTAGGTGATATGGGGCCTGAAGTTTGTAAAGTTGGGGGCAGGGCCTTTCAAAAAAAGAGCCCAAAATTGCAAATACAATAGGTCCAGTAGTGATTACTTATTCAGAACGAGAAAAACAAATGTTACAAACCATTACAAATTTGTGAAGTCAAATTTTGCAATCAAAAGCTGTCAAATCCTACAAATATTACAAAATCCTACCACGTAACGTAAACACTTTCCTTCACTGACTGCTTGGCCTGCTTCTATTATGCTCTTTTCCCTGCGCGTTTCTCCTGCCTACTTGGTGATGGCTATGTTGTCTTGAGCTGCGGAATAGTTATCAGATTGACTTCTTGTTCAACATGATAAGCGGTTTTGTCTTTGGGACACTCGATTCTCCTGGCCATTTTGCCGCTTCGGTTCGATTTTGCATGCTGTTTCATCTGAGACTGCTGGATTCCCTCAGGACAAGCTGCTGTGGTTACACTAAAAAGCCATCTCGTGTACTGGCATGTATCAACTTTGTCTGCTGAGATGTTTGTAGTACTTGCAGTTTGAGGTACTGTTATATGTTTGTTCTCTTAAAACAGGAATTCCAATAAATTGTGTGATTTTCATAAAAAGGTATGGCTTATTTCTGGTTGTAAACATTTTATTTTTAAGTTTCTCTACAGAAGAACACTTCCATGTGAATGTGGATTGATGATTGCTGAGGCTTCTGCTTCCAATTTTACACCTTTGATGACTGGAAGAAGTTTGCACAGACTAGCTTTTGCCTTGGTGCATTGTCAACCTTGCTTTCCCCCACTGCCCCTGAGTTAGAGGTGTTGGAGCCATATTAGTCAGCTCCAGCTGCCGTAACAAAATACCACAGATGGGGCAGCTGAAACAACAGCAATTTGTTTTCTCACAGTTCTGGAGGCCGTAAGTCTGAGATCAAGGTACCAGCAGATTTGGTTTCTCCTGAGGCCTTTCTGCTTGGCTTATAGACTACTTCCTTCTTCCTGTGTCCTCACGTGGACTTTTCTCTGTGCAAGCATCCCTGGTGTCTCTTTGTTTTCTTATAAGGACACCAGTCCTGTTGGATTAGGATCCCACCCTCACGACCACGTTTAACTTTACCTCCTTAAAAGCCCTATCTCCAGATACAGTCACACTGGGGGCTAGGGCTTCAACCTATGAATTTTGTGGGGACGCAATTCAGTCCATAACAGGGGACACAGATAATGTTTGGGTTGGGGTATGACCTCTGGCCCTACCCCTTTGTGCCATTGTGGGTGAGGTGACACAGTGGGTGTTGGAGAAATCCTGGAAACATTCCTATACTGCGATGGCTAGTGATGACTTAGTTAAACTTGGAAGTCACTGTGATCCACGTAAACCTCATCCAACCTCAACTACCAAGCGTCAACTTGTTTTTCTGGTTCAACTTGCCCTTAACAAGGTCCCTGAGATGCCTCCAGCCACTCTACCACTACCCAAAGTGAGGAGAAGTGAGATGGAAACAAATCAAATAGAAGGAGTTCATGGTCCTCACCATCATTGGTTGAATATCTTACCTTTGCAGATTTTACTCATGCAAATACACTGCTAAGGTACATTTCAGGACCTCTGTAGAGTTCCATGCAAGTAAGGGGTCCCAAAGCTGAAATTTTGCTAGTTTCATGGTAAATCTATCTTTGAGAAATAACTTACTTTTGATGCCAGCTTTGGGAAAATTGCAAAACATTTCAGACTCACCATTCTCCAACCCCTCCTTACAACAATTTGGCGCCTGGGAGTTAAAAAGTATTCTACTTCATCTAAAGGATTTTCTTCTAAATTGCTAACATCCATCCTGAACAGTTTTTTTCAAATTAAACTTTTTATTTTGAGATAACTGTAGACTCACAGACAATTGTAGGAAATAATATAGAAAGACCTGTGTATCCTTTACTCAGTTTCCCACAATGGTACCATCTTGCAAAACTACAGTATAATATCACAACCACGATATGGACATTTACAGAGTCAAGATACAGAAAATTTCCATCACTGTCAGGATCCCTCATGTGGCCCTTTAGAGCCACACCCACTTCCCTCCCACCCCCATCCTCTCCTCAATTCCTGGTAACCACTAGTCTGTCCTCCATTTCTAAACATTTGTCACTTGAGAATGTTATATAAATGGATTAGACAGTATATAACCTTTTGAGGTGGGTTTTTTTCACTTGGCATAATTCTCTGGCAATTCATCCAATTTGTCTGCCTTCTTCTCCCCACCATTCAGAGTCTTCTTATATTTTTTATATAGAAAGCCCAGGTTTTCAGTTGTACTTAGAGGGAGGAATCAGAAAAAGTTCTCGGAAGAAGTCCACCTCGCAGATTTTGATGCTGGTAGTTTTCATGTAAATGACATAAGGACAGCAGCCTGGCCAGGAGCAAAGTCAGAGATGGTAATACAAGAAAAAAGATATGTCTTAGAATGAAATACAGTATATTAAACAGGTTCTGATGAAGTTATAGACCACATAGTAGGTGATCTCTCATTTGTCCGTGCTTCGGCTCACAAGAATTCTGGTCTCCTCACTTCTGCTTCCCAGTCTGAAGATATTAAAATCATAAGGATACTAAACTTAGCTAATGTTTAACGAAACAATTGAGAGGTTTGTGTGCGTAGTTTGTGTCACAGGTTGGGTTTCCTAGAAGCAGACTCTGCGAAGGAGTTGAGTGTGTAGGATGCTTATTTGGGAGCATCCTGGGCATCAGCCTCTGTGGGAGGGAGACAAAGGAAGCAGGATGGGGCAGAAAGAGAGGCCAAGCTGGGATGCAGGCTCACTGATGGCCCTGGGTGATCCATTTGGAGTTTAGGTACTAGGATGACCCTTCAGAGTTCTCCGGAGCTGGGCCCAGCTGGCCAGGTCTTTACACACCTGCATGGAAAAGTCTCTGGATGGGGGCCATTTGGAGGAGGAGTGTGCAGTCACCCAGGCAGCTCTGTGCAGCTGAAGCATCCCTGAAGGGACTGACCACTGAGAGTTGTCTGCCTGTAGTACTCGGAGCAGCTGGACAACAAGTCCTTCATCGAAGGAAGCTCTGGGTGGTGCCTTGCAGCATCCATGACACTGTGTCAATAAATATGCATATATTAAAGATACGTTCTCAAGAGTGTTTTACTGTTAGTGGTGCATAATCAAAAAAGTTGGGCAATGACTGTCCTTCTGTGGGGAAACAATACCAATATCTCAATTAATAAAAATTCGTTAAGTTCTGATTTGTTGATGTGAGTTGTTTTTGGTCTTCAAGGTGGCTTTTTTCCCCAAAAAAGAATGACTTACATCTATTTGGAGTTTTAGATTAATATTCAATTTATTCAAATAAAAAATTAAAAAGTATTGTTTTCCTTAAGCCTATAAGTCCCACTTACAAATCTCATTGTTCTCTTTATAAATTCAGTGAATTTTAACAATCCTACTTAAGGGTGCTTTTATTAGTGTTCCATTTGAAAGGACAAACTACCTTAATAATCAGCCCTGTTTACAACCTGGTTAATTAAATTCCTTTAAGCATTTTTACTGCATTTATAAATGTATTTCATTTCTCCTCTATAGTTAATATAATAAATTAAACTTATGGATACAGTAAATCTCAAGTTCTCTTAAGCATCCCAACGCTGTTTACAAACCTAGCCAATTCTCTTAAACCTTTCAGCTTAAAATCTCAAGTTTAAAATAAATTGCACATTTTAATGGAATCAACAAGCTAATCTGTTGGTTCTGATAGACCAAATTATCCCCAAACACTTTAAATACCAAACATACACAAGTTATTCCTCGGTGTAACACAGGAGCATCGATTTCTAACCTGCATAAGAAGCGGCTTAGTTGATTGTCAGAACTCTTAGGTTCTTTTAGATTGATGGTCGTGGCTTAACCAGGTTGTAGGGAAAGCAGGTCTGAAACCAAACTCTGCCCTCCATATGGATATTTATGAAACAAACTCCTATTACCAAGTCTGTGGGTTCAGTGAAATCGCAGTTCTTTGTCGTGTGGGCTATCTGACCACATTGCACAGAAGGTTCACCTGAGGAAGATATGACATTATCCACAAGCCAGATTTCTCCTAACTCAGTGGCTCAATGGCTGAGCATGGGAGTCTTAAGACATCAAATATTGGTGGCATCATTTGCTGGGTTCTTCTGTTCCGTTCTTGAACTTTGGGGAAAGTTACCAACATATTCTACTCAGTCACATACCTCGAATACCACAAATTTCACCAACAAAAACTCTTTCCTGACCCTCTTTATATTAATTAGAAAACCCCTGGGTGTTGATGGAGATTTGGGTGCTGAGCTCTTGCTGTAGCAGTCTTGGTGTATGGTCTTGCTGGTGAGAGTGCTGACGACAGGCTTGAGTCTCCATAAGGCCACTGTCTGTGCCTAAGCTATAACTTCAACTAATGTAGCATTGCAGTGTCTATGCCAAAGCATTTTAAGATAGATTGTACACCTCTTAACACCTTCCAAGGGTTAAATAATACTCACCGAAAAAGTAGTTTTACCATTTCTATGGACCGAACTGTGTCCTCCCAAATTCATATGTCGAAGTCCTAACACCCGATGTGATTGTATCAGGACATGGGCCTTTGGGAGGTAATTAGGTTCAGATGAGGTCACAAGGGTGGAGCCCCCTGATGGGATTAGTGCCTTTATAAGAAGAAACAGCAGAGAGCTTCCTCTCTCATTCCTCACCTTCCCCCTACCCTGTCACATGAAGACCCCGTGAGAAGGTACCATCTGCAAATCAGGAAGAGGGCTCTCACCAGAACTCGATTGTGTTGACACCTGATCTTGGACTTCCATCCTCCAGAATGAAAAATGAATATCTGTTGTTTAAAGCACCTGGTATATGACATTTTGTTAGGTCAGCCTGAGCTCACTAATATACCATTCCAGATCTGTTGGCATTCTCATCCTAAGCAGAAAGATGTTGCTTCTCCTTAAGAGAATTTTTTCTGGGATCCATGTCCTGGATGCCCAGACCTTCTTGTGCTTCAGATGGACAAGCAGGGCCTTTTTATAGTCATCCATAGGGGAATATAGGGACTCCTAGACCACACCCTCAAACGGGATGGTCTTGTAGCCCATGTCTTTAGGGTTCAAGTTAATGCTCATCAATTATTGAATTAACTGTGAGTTGAGTGAAGCCCTCAACCTCACTGAGATCACACTCACTTCCCTGGTTGGATTTTATGTTTTCTTTTACTCTTTTAAGTCATTTTAATGGTTTCCATTTTTCTTAGCACAATTAGCATATAATTCTTTCCTCTCATTTGTGTCTGTCATGAGTCCAACCCTACTACCTTGAAGCAAATCTCCTTTAGGAATTCTCTTTTGCTATTTCATTCTTTAACATTGATTATGAAATTTTGATACATAAAATAAAATATATAGGATGACAAGGGAGACCAATTGTGTTAAAATGTAATTACCAAGTATATATATAAAAATGGTGATTTAGTGATATATAAGCCTTTTTATTACTATATTAAATAGCAAGCTCAGGCTCTCATGGCAGGTCTAACAGCTGCCTGAATTTTGAAATAGTTAAGTGTAAATATTTAGAGATATCTGCACAACCTTAATATGATACGAAAACATCTGTGATTTCTCTTGGTGATAAAGTCTCTGAGACTACTGTGGTTTGTTGCCTGCATTCGCATTGGAAGGAAATGCTAAATTTCAGTTAGAGGTTTGTGAAAATAAAGAAATGATTATTCCCCCACCCAAGTTAATGGATCCACTGAATTCATGCCACCCAATTAATGTCTAAGATTCTATGACCCAAAGGCAGATGCATAGTGATTTTGTGAGGCAAGCCAGAGGCTGAGAAAGAAGAATTTCTAAACAACAGCCCACAATATTTCTTATCTGTCAGTGGGAAGGTCTCCTGGAGAGTGTGGAAATTAGCAAACCCTTCTCAAAAAGGGAAAACGTTTATTGCAGAGGCAAGTTTTGTGATGTAAAGGATGGGAAGCAGCATGATATTGCGTTCTTATGCCCACAGCTTGGTGAGGGTTGGCGTGGGTCATTTCCGGCCTGGATTTCTTTCAAAGATTCTTGCAGACAGACAGGGGTGTGAATTTCCTGTGGAAGTGCAGTGCGGTTAAACATGTAAAAGTGCTGGCTTATCACCCACAATGCAATGGACCAGCAGGATGATTTAATGCAGCTCTCAATGGCACAGTTAAGATTTATGTGGATAATCATCCCAATGGTGGGAATGATAAGTTATCACATTCATTATTTGCATATAGAAAGGTCCTTCATGAATTCTTTGGGTTCTCACAATTCAACCCTATGCTTGAGAAGAAGATGAACAGTTTTCAGATTTAATTAGAGAGTACTGGAAAGGTAAATTTAGGGGGTGTAAAACATCAATAGTAGACTACATACTAGGACTAAAAGAAAAAATGGAGGACATTGTTTCCTGATACAGGCAAGTCTGATGTAGACCCTAATTTGAAGTTTTAATGCAAGCAGCGAGTGTGTTCTAGGATGTTTTACACAGGGACAGTCATTTCTGAATAATTTTATGGTGATCACAGCACAGGATCAGTGGAAGCCAGCTTGTGGGACCCAGGCTCCTGAGGGGCTGTGGGATTAATACAAAGACACGTGAGTCTCTCTCTGCATATAGTCTGCATTTTTCCAATCATGTGGGACTTCTCACTAAATGTCTTAGTATTCAAAAAGGATCTTTGAAAAAGTTAGGAACGGTTGCTCTAGAGGATAAGCCATTACTTCCATGGAAATGCTATCTCAAATTTATTTTCGGCAAATTTCAAGAGACATCAGCATGTTCAGCTACTTACATAACACATTTCAGAGGTATGGCTTTTATGAGACAGTGTACTCAGTTTCATATACAAAAGTTTATTTCCTTATCTTTTTCATTTCCTTGCTAATAAGTCCTTACTATAAAAACACTAGAATCTCAGTTTTTAAGCTCTATTTCAATATTATTTTAAAACTTACGTACATAGATAAGCTTGAGTTTGTAGCTGGAAACTGGCTATAAAAGTTTCAGGCTGCAATAGTTTCTAAAGGAACCATCACATTTAAACTTGAGCTCAAATTAAATACAATAAGGGAAGAAATTTAATGGAGGCTTTTTGCTCATCTTTGGAAAATATAAGATGATGGGGAAATTTATCACAGAAAAATAGACAATCTGTATCATGTTTTTGTGAGATGATTTATTTACAAAGAAATGCATTTTTTTTTCTTATTTGAACTGATGGAATTTGTAGGTCTGATGGAATTCTAGAACTTTCTAAGGGGCTAATGACAGATATCCTTTTAAGTAGATATTTTCTCTACCATGGGAGTGGTCTACTTGTGACGGACAGAGAAAAGCTTCAAGTGGCCAGAAAATGGAGAGCCAGTTGCCAGTAAGGCTTTGAAGACGTGGAACAGTCTCAAAGTCCCCAGATTCTGCTGACCTGGGAGGCTCAAGGTAAGAATTCAGAATATTCAAAAGGAATCCTCTCTTCATTCTTGGAGATTAACTTGATCTCCAATGTTAGAGGCCCGATGATAAATAGTGTTAGATCAACTAAGGATAAAGGACAACTAATGGTTAATCTTCAAGGTCATTTTCCCCACATAGTCACCTGCAATATGGAAGCACCGGGATCTCAAACTTGAGAATCATGTTGCTGAAACAGGCTGGCAGCCAGGTCTCCCTACCCTCTACACTTCTGCTATTCTACTGATAAGAGAAGAATTTTTGTTAGAATCCTACAAGAGAGGATTGCGGCTTGGTGATGACCATTTAGAGGAAGCTGTGAATTGTGAGCTTTAGGGCAACTTATTAAAGCTCAGATCTCCTGCTGACTGTGTAGGAGTGCTCAGCAGGTTGGCTCATACAGGATAAGAAAGGGACTTTCAGAATTGGGTTTCTTGAGGAATCAGTCAGCAGGCTGGCTGCTGTATTGGCCTCTCCAACTTTTAGACAGAACAAGCAGATTTAGCAGACTCCTGAACAGCAGCTGCATGGCTGAGGTTGGCTGCGAGAGTTGGCTGATGCTCAAGGAGATCTATTGACCCAAATTAGTTCTAATGATGTGAAAAGGTCAACAGATTAGGAGAACATCATTACAACACCTTATGAAGCTGACATAATATCTTTCCAGGAAAAAAAGTCTCGGTCCTTCTCACAGAGACTCTTCTGTCTTTCAGGGCTAGCCTCCTCTCTTGTTCTATGAACAACCCTGTGTCCTCAAAAGCTGTCTGGAGCAAACCCCAGTTCCCAGGATCCCACATGCAGACTTGATTTTCTTGAGATTTAAGGTCTTGTGAACGAAGGAACTTCGGGGCCATCAGGCCATTTGCTTATTGCCTATCTATTCTTCCAGGTACCAGAGCAGAAGGACTCATTAGGCGCACTCTGAGTAGAGGCATTTTCAATGAGGAACAAACATAGGTTAATTAAAAGCAGACCTTGCTAGACCCGGGTAATTGTTTCTTTGATTGTAATCACTGATTTTGTGGGGAAAGTGAAATGAGAGAAGAGACCTTAATTTAGGTAGCAGCTTGACATTATGACTCTCAAATATGCTCCTAAAAAACAGGGAATTTGGAAGTACAAACAAGATTGAGTTCCCCAAAGGGTGAGTTCATCCTTGAAGAACAACAAACAAGGAATGTATCTCGGTGAGTCACAATATGGAGGGCTGGAGCAAGTACTCTGGGGGAGCATTATACTTATTCTATTCACCACTTCTGCTAATGTATTCATCTGTGTATTTTCTCAGTGGGCTGTAGGCTCTCTGGGGGAAAAAGTTAATCTATCTCAACCTCTGTGTTTTACAGTATTCACAAATACTTGACCCTCAAATATCTGTTGAAAGAATGAGTGAAGAGAGGAAGAAGTCCAATTTGGTTCACTTAAAGTCAAGACTGTAAGCACTTGTTAGTTATATGCAAAATTGAGACA
Source organism: Equus quagga (assembly GCF_021613505.1). Lineage (NCBI taxonomy): Eukaryota > Metazoa > Chordata > Mammalia > Perissodactyla > Equidae > Equus > Equus quagga. The sequence continues at coordinate 113,041,984 of NC_060275.1, forward strand.
TAAGCAATGTTTGGTTTCCATCTCCTTTATGAAGCTGCCCTTACGTCTTCAGGAAAAGGGGTTGGTGGTCCTCACTGATCCCACTGAACGTGTCATTGCATGCCCACTCATCTTAATTCCTCATATCTCTTTTCTACTCTTGCTGACTCACAAATTCACAGAGATAGCAAATGTGTATAAATGCAGAGTAACGTGAAATAATAATCTAGCTTACCAACATTGTTTCTAGTTGTGTCTGCTCCAAGAAAGTTGGCCTTCCCAATGCCCAGCTCCTCCTTGTTATTCAGGGGCTGCCTCTCACCCTTCTAAGACATCTGGACTCCTTGAAGTCTAGAACCAAAGAGCAAAGCCATAGGAGGGACGAAGTGTCTCCTCTTCTGCCAAGCCAAGGCTCATTTTTTGAGAGGTTCAGTTTTTTTCCCCTAAGAGGATTCAAACATTCCCTTAAGTAACCCACACTGGAAAAGATCTTTCTTTCTTTTTTCTTTTTGGAGAGGAAGATTGTCCCTGAGCTAACATCTGTTCCAATCTTCTTCTATTTTGTATGTGGGATGCTGCCACAGCATGGCTTGATGAGTGGTGTATGGGTCTGCTCCTGGGATCTGAACCTGCAAACCCCAGGCCACTGAAGCAGATCTTGTGAACTTATCCACTGTGCCACTGGGCTGGCCCCCAAAAGATCTTTCTTAAAGGGGAAATTTGTCTACCACAGATACCAGAAGAGTATCATTGTTTATACAAGAGGTTTATAAGACAGGTGTTCTCTACAGAGTGCCATTTCCCCCAAAGAGGCAAAGATCAGTTTGGGGGTGGAGGGTGAAAATACCTTAGATGTTACAATGGTTTGTGGACCTCTAAAGGGCCATGGTGCATAAATGGATATACTGTATACCTGTGCCATTAAAATTTCTTGGGAAGGAGTGCTTGGAAAAGTCTAAAAAGGCTCCTTGGAAGAGAGGGGGGATGATGAAAAAAAGTTGAGAAAGATTGATATATGTTGTGAGATCATTTTATTTACCAAGTTTTGAGGCCCAGCTCACATTCAGACTTTTCTAGGGAGCTTTGCTTTCTTCTGTAGTCTGTGTGCTATCTCCCAAGCTGGAGCTCCCTGAGGGAGATCAGAGGAGTCAGTTCAAGTGTGGGGCCAGTGGAGTGGTCTGTGGGTTCCAGAGTGGCTTGCCTGCTGCAGGACGTGCCATGGTTGGACCGTGGGAATGATCCTAGGTGCTCTAGAATAAGCAGAGAGGCAGGAGTTAGTGGGGCCTTGTGACAACAGCAACCCAAAGGGTGGGAACAAGATCATCAATGAGAGATGGAGCCTGTGATCAGGAAACAGATGTGAGCTTGTGGAAGGCAAGGAGGGCCTTGGGTGTTTCCATTTCTTTCATGTTGGCGTGTTGGTAACTTTCAATGTAGAAGGTTTGAACATTTATTCATTTATCTCGTCACTTCTTCGATTGATGTTTATTAAGTACCTGCTGTGTGCAGGTGTTATTCTGGTTCTTGGATACACAGCAACCAACCAGAAGGACCCAGTGTCTGCTCTCTGAAGCTTAATCCTAGAGTGGAAGTCAGGCAATTAATATGTAAACAGATAAACAATAACATAGCAGGTCATACTAAAGTTCTGTGATACAATTGGGTGGAGGGACAGAGAATGACAAAGTACTCCTTCAGATCAAGAGATCAGGATTGACCACTATGCGTAGAGGGCACCTGAAGGACAAGAATGGTGCCAGTGAGGTAGGTCTGGGAGAAGTGCATTCCTAGCTAGGAAATACTCTGGCAAAGATGCTGAGAGGGGAAGGGAAAGGACCTCTGGCTACATTATGGACAACAGACTGCAGAGGGACAGAAGTGAGGGAAGGAGGCCATTGCAGTAGCGAAGGTCAGAGACAGTGGTGGCCGTGATGAGAAGTGGATGGATTCAGGTTAAGCTCTGGAGGTAGAGCCATTAGGGTTTGACGGATTGGATGTGGACTGTGAGGGAAATGAAGACATCAAAGATGAATCCCAGGCTTTTCACTTGGGATACTGAGTAAGGGGCAGAACCATTGCTGAGATAGGGAAGACTTGGGGAGGAGCGGGTCTAGGGAAAAATTTTGATGTTCCTATTGATATGCAAGTGGAGATGTCAAATAAGCAGCTAAATACACAAATTAAGAGTTCAACGTGGAGGTCAAGGATGGGGATAAAAATTTAGGAAACCTAAATTGTAGGCAAGGACATGGGAGAGACCATCATCCTATACTACTTGTGTTAAAAACCACTCCTGGCAGATTCGGCGTATTCTACTTTTGTCATTACCTCACTTTTCTATGGGGAATAACTAATGTATGTAACAGAGTAGATTATAAATTCCTATGGTTAGGGGCCAGATCTCTTCCTTCTTTGTGTCTTTCACAGCACATGTAGGAACTTGGTGACATGAGGGAGTTCATTCATTCTTATTGTTCAGAGAGAATCCTAGCTTCTTTTCCTCACCATGAAACCTTTGCTCTGGCTTTGCATGAGGATCCAGGGCATCATAGCTTCCTTCCCAACTCTAAGAGGCCTCACCTCTCCCCTGGAGAGCTATCAGAGGGAAGAGAGGACTTGGTGTGTTCCACGCCCTTCCTCTTAACGAGGTGTCCTGTTTTATCTCACCTCATGCAAGACCAAAGCCAAACTGAGCCACAAGGGGAAAATGAGACTTGAGCCCTGTTTAGAAAACAAATGTGAAGAGGATAACTCCTCTCTTTCCTTTATTTCTCATTTCCAGGGAGATAACTTTGTGTTTTTCTTTGTTGGAAGTGAAATGAATGTTTCCTACTCTCTGTTTACTTTGCCATATTTGCTTAGCAACTCTTTGGCAATGGTATGAAATTACAACCTGTCTCAGTCAACGAATTCTCGGAACTGTCTTCATCAAGGGTGCAGCAGTGGTCTCCTCCTAAGGCCTCTCACAGGGAAGAGGAGAGAAAGAGCTGAGCAGGTGGCAGCCACTTAAGAATGTGAAAGTCTTTTTACTAGAAAAGACTCCTAAAGGCACAGGCAGGCCTTTATCATAAAGGTACGCATTCTCTCCAGATTATTTTGGGAATCTTCTAAAAAAATATTTAGTAGACATTAGTGCTATGTTTACGATGGTGTGCACTATTCTTAATCATTTTAGGTCAAGCGTCTGGAGAAGGTTAGCACTCAGCAGATGCTTAATAAAAATGTGTAGCTTGAGCTGTTAACACAGTTTATCATGCACTGTGCCCAACAGGCAAAGTTTTAGCTTTTTCTGATTAGGAGTCAAAAACAGAAGAGAAAGCCTGATGCCTAATATTGCCTTTATGAAATTCTCTCCCCCTAGGATGACCAGCCTAGGCGGACTAGCCCTAGGATGCCTAAGCTGGTGGGCTGGTCCTTAGGTTCCCACCATTGCCAGATTCCCATACATTTTGGAGCAGCAGCAATTTGATAAAGTTAACTCCTCAGTTCCCTGATCCCAGTGACTAGGCATCAATACTAACCAAGAACCTCAGAAGGGGAGGGTCTGATATGCAGAACCAAGGAACTCGGAGCTTATTTATCCTTATCAGATCCATGCCTCTGAGATACTGACCAACCATGGACAAAATTTTCTCATCAAGGAGAAAGAATGCTGTCTGGAATTATGAAAACATGGCCTAGATTTTGTACTTGTGACGGAGAACAGCTGGAATATCACTGGATTTGCTTCTGGTGATGGCCAAAACCATGCCTGATCCGCCAGACAGTTCGTGGAATGTGAAAGGAAGCTAGCTCTATTTGAGGATTATGAGAAAGCCAGTGGAAATCTCACAGGACCACAGGTAGCTCTTTCCTATTGCTCCATCCCGTAGCATTCTGCTAGGGATGGTTGGATATAGTTCATTTCACATACATGATTTTAATGGAATGCAAGCTAATTTCTGCTATAATTCCTCCCCACTTTGAACTGTTAATACAATTTTTAGTGTATGTTTTAAAAATTCATTTAAAAATACATTACTTAATTCTGAAAAAACAAAGCATCCTTAAAAATAAAAATAGATTAACTTATTTTGCAAATCTCTTTGAATACATATGAAACTAAACTAATAAAAATAAATAGTTGAGATGAGAAGCTGTAAGACTAAATTAAAATATCCACACATGCGAGATAAAGTATCCTATCCTTCAAAAGAATAGCAAACAAATGATTCCCTTAAAGAAAATCTCTAAAATTTGCCAAAAGTAATGGAATTCTCACAGTTTTGAAATAAGCCAATGTTCTCAGCATGATGCTAATGTGCATAAATGTGCAAGTTTTCCCCCAAATTCTAACTCCGAGAAGAAAAGTTGTCTTTGTTAATAGGTTAAAGAAATCTATTGTATATTTCATATTTGCTGTATCTTTCCTTAAATATTTGGTTTTGAAATAATCCATTTAACACTTTCGCACTGTCGGAATGACAAGACTATAGTTGAAGGCTGCCCATTATTGCCTGGGGGGCTCACAGGGAGTGAACCTAGCTGTTGTAGCCAGCTCACAAACCAGGTGTGATGCATCATGTGTGTATACGATAAAGCACTGTGTGCAGAGGCTCCAAGACAGACATTAAAAAACATGACATACTTGAACTTGCTTCTCAGTGGAATCCTACAAATAAAGATCTATTCCACAACTGAGTGCAAATCCAGCCCGAGGGCCCATTGTTCCCCTTCAGATATGATGGCCGGGTCCTCCTGTGACTCCTGCCAATTCAGCCAGTCAGAGATGTCTACATTCTGAAGGAGAAAAGGTCATGGTCAAGGGATGCCCGTTTCAGGACAGCAGGGCGTGCCATCCTCTGGTGTAGGAGAAGCCACCGGAGATTCGGAATCTTGGTTCTAGGTGGGTCTGCTATGAATTAGCTCTCTGATCTTGGGCAAGCAATTTAATTTGTTTGGACTTGACTTTCGTGGGCCAAACTGAGAGACTTGGATTAAATAATCTCTAAATTTGAACTCTAAATAATTCTGTAATCCCTTCTTCAGAACTTTACTCCTTACTTCACCCCCTACCCCATTTCCTACCCTGCCCCTCTCTAAGAGAAAATTATAGCCTCAGAAAATGTCCCTAGTTAAGTAGGTGGATGTGGAGAGGAAGACAAGAGGGCGCTAAACCACTGCATAGCCAGTTGCCCAGCTATAGCGCAGCAGGTGCCCCTTGAAACAGCAGGTGTGGAGCTGTCCTTGGTGGCTGATGTGCAGCGTCTTAGAGGCCTAGGGCTTCTTCCTTTTTCTAGTGTCTTCAAGATAAAAGATGAGGCCTCTAGCCCTCGGCATTACGGGGCCTTTTGTGGATTCTTCCTGGTCCCATATGTATTTGAAGGAATGTGTCTAATTATTTTATCATGTGATGTCTTTAAAGCTGTGACAAGATCAGGATATATTTTACCTGAGCAAGAATTGCTCTCTTAGAGAATTAAATTCTTTTAAAAATATTCTTATGCCATATTTAAAAATCTAGGTGTCCTATAGTGTTTCTGGATTAGTAATTCACTCCATTTTTATAGACATTGGGTTGGAAATTTGGAAACTGCTACTTATTTAGCGGGTCTCCAAATGAAGTCCATTTTAAAATAGAGCAAAACTCTCCTCTACTATAATTGAATTTTCTCTAAGGTTTTTAACCACCATTATGTGGGATTGAGTGCTATAAAAACTTCTAAATTTTAGATATGCTGCAGTTAAACCAATAGACTAAAACCTACTTTGAATTATAGCTGTGAAACTGCTTTATTCTAGAAATAATTCCAGTACAAATGCCATAAAAATGATGATCTTTTTTGATTTAGGTCCCCCCCCCCAATTTCTTTTCAGATAGTCTTATGACATTTTATGGCAGTTCAAAGCTGAATTACAATTGGTAAGATGCATCAGTCAAATGTTTATTCATAGGCCAAAATTGGTATTGACTGAAAATTTTTTAAATATCCTATCTGTTTTGTCAATAGTTTTATGTTTCTTCTTGGCATGGCTTTGGACTGCGCTCTTGTTTTATTCCTACTATCACTTCAATTGATTAATCAAGTATTAATTCCAGTTGATTGTCATTCATTGAGTCTTCCTTTAAAATTTCCCAGAGGAAGTTACCTCCTATCTGTCCTGTATTTTAGATACTTGGTATGAATTTCATGAAACCCAGGAATGAAGCTTAATTATTTAAAGGAAGAAGAATAGGTCTTAAACATGTGATCTGAAGCCACACAGAGAGAAAGATTATTTGAGGACAAAAAAAAGAAGCACCTGCTAACTTTAAAAGGGATAAATGTAAGGAGTATGCAGTAAGTCACACATCAGATTGTTTAATTATAGAGGCGCTATCAAAATTTCTTGACTTACAATAACATTTAACCAAATGTAGTATGCAATTACTGCTGTGTTCTACAAAGCTGAGTAGAGATCCTGCCCTATGGGTGCTTACAGTAAAAATCCATCTTCTTAATACTTACTTTAGCTGGAATTAAGTGCAAAGACTAGGGAAACATAATTCCTGAGAAGTAAACTTCAATCCATCCATCTGGAGATGATCATCTTCAGATGCAAGATATCAAAAGAACCCTATTCTTGGCAATTATAGAACTACGTCAAATGGTGGCTCCCTGTGGATCCATCTGAGACTCGGAGTGGCCCAAGGACACAGAGAGGAAGGGTTTGGGAATATTTACACCCATCAGAGATGCTACCTGTCACCCCACTGGAAACCTCACAAAGAGCAGGGCCCACTGTTCTTAAATCAAGATTAAGATCTATCTTCAATGGTAGAGTCTGCTCGTAGCTCTTAGAATGGTCCTTTTTTTTTTTAAGGTATGCTTTTTTGTTGAGGAAGATTGGCCCTGAGCTAACATCAGTTGCCAATCTTCCTCTTTTTTTCTTTCTCCCCAAAGCCACAGCATATAGTTGTATATTCTAGTTGTATTTCCTTCTAGTTCTTCTATGTGGGATGCCATCACAGCATGACATAATGAGCTATGTGTAGGTCCGTGCCAAGGATCCAAACCAGTGAACCTTGGGTCGCTGAACTGGAGCATGCAAACTTAACCACTACACCACTGGGCAGGCCCCTGTAATGGTCCTTTTTAATGTAAAATCCCGCAGAGTACAGGATATGTGTGTTTGTACTGATGGCATATGTAAGGGGAGCCTTTTTTCCTTGTTTGGGTTTCTAGAGAGATCTCTGTTCCCTATCCCACACAGGGTAGGTGTTTGAGGGAGTAATCCAAGTTCTTTCTCCCTGTTGATGGGCATTGAGCCAAGGGAGGGGGCGGACACCCAGGATAAGAACTGGATAGCCCCTATCCATACTGTGCCATTGGGTGGGGCCAAGGTTCAAGGGCTCTGCTTGTATCTGGAAAGTTCTCTGACTCTGGTGCAGTGGCTGTACCAACTCTCCTACTTCTTGTTTCCAATCAGTAAACCTGCTGCTCAGGGCCTCCCTAGGAGGATGCACTTTCTCTCTGGTTCTTGCACTCTCTCTGTTCAGTGATGGGAATCTGGGGTAAGCCTGTGGTCCCTCAGCTCTCTGAGTAAGTCTCAAGGTCTAGAATAGGAGAGGGGAAAGCTCTACTGCAGCCTCAGCCCAGGCTGTATTCTCCCATCCTGTTTTCTGCAGAAACACTGGCCCAAGTGAGGAGCTGATTCTTTGATTCTCTTTCTGGCCATTTGTGCCAATTTTTCCCTCTGCTTATAACCTACAGATGAGAAGGAGGGAGTCTTAGGACCCTCACCTCATCCCAGCTTCCAAAATATCAGTTTATTGGCTGGGGATCCCAGCTTCTGCATTTGCACTTGGTTATTCCAAATAAGCTCATTTCTAGATAATAACATGGGCAAGAGATCGTTATTGAAGACAGTATAGCAGGGAAAGCTTAAAGGAGTGCTGACATCAAGGGGATTTCCGAGGAGGGTCACAGAACAAGAGAAGGCTCAGAGATGAGAATGGCATCATCAGGCAGATGCACAGTGACTGTCAAATGATGATCGACACTCATATCCTTTTGGATTATGTCAGTGTTTGGCTTTCTTCTGGTTGTCCAAATTGACCCAGGCCAGCTTCCAAAGGATCCCGATCTTTCATTTGATCCCTCCCCGTCTCTCCTCCCCTTTCCATATGCCTTTCTCTACTTTTTTAATGAGATCTTGGCCATTCACAATGGGAACAATGTATTAAGGCATATCTTGATGATAAGTTTTTTAAAACCACATAAATTTGAAAGTGCCATTAACGATCAGTGTGAGCGTATAAAGGCAATATATACATACATGTGTGTCTATATTTATACACACACACATACATGCTATATATGTATGTATTATTCTTTTTTTAAACAGAAATTTGAAGATATCACCCTCCATTATCTATAGCCCGTGTCAAATTTTAAATACACATGAAATTTTCGTAGAATGTGTAACCTCTCTTCAGAAAGTTCATGATACTTTTTGTCGTTCTTATTTTTTTTCTGGTGGAACAAAGCAGGTTTACTCTACCAAATAATTTGAAGCCAACAATTGAGGTGACAAGCTGCGAGATTTCAAAGAAATCCAATCTTCTAGGATGTCTGTTTGCAAAATGAAATCACAATTCTTTCCTTAGGTGATATGTATTAGCATGTTTAAAAGTGTGTTCCATGGAAACTTCTCCTGGGGTCTGCAATCAGAGAACTTTGGGAAATACCGGGTCAAAGTTAAATATGTTTCTTTACAGCAAGACTACTCAGAGCCTTTAATAAGCCAAGGCACATTATGAATTTCTAAGGTGCGATAGTGGCATAATAGAAATCATCATTTCTCAAATGTATTGGACCGTAGGACCCTTTTTTCAAGGTGCATCTTATAGGAATAGTGTTCCATAGGGCAAACTTTAGGAAGCGCTTATCTAAATGCATCTTGAGCAGCTACTTTATTAATGTAGACCAGCCTTTAAAAAAAAATCCAGGGGCCAGCCCCATGGCAGAGTGGTTAACTTTGCACACTCTGCTTTGGTGGCCCGAGGTTCACCAGTTTAGATCCTGGGTGTGGACCTACACACCACGCATCAAGCTGTGCTGTGGCAGACGTCCCACATGGAGGAGCAGGAGTGACTTACAACAAGGATAGACAACTATACACTGGGGCTTTGGGGAGGAAAAAAAAAAGAGAAAGATGGGCAGCAGATGTTAGCTTAGGGCCAGTCTTCAAGAAAAAAAATCCTTCTCTTCCTTCTGTTAATTATTACCTATTAGAATTTTGGCTGTCTTTTTGTCTTTCTTATGGCATAATTTTGCTATCTTTGTTTTTTAGATGTGTCTTCCATCTTGCCTAATCTCTCTCCTCCAGCCAGACTGCAAACTCAGTGAGGTCAGGGATGGGCTCACTTTTCTATCCCTCTTCCTCCCTCTACCTTCACCCAGCATAAAGTTTTTCTTAAAAGGGGCACAGAATCCATGAATTGACATATCCCACTACATTTGATTCCTCTTCCTTTAATTTTTGCTGCTGCTAAAAAACAGAAACCAACTTTCTTAAAACAAAAGGGAAAGAGTTGTTCTACTTTCCCATAAGATTTCAGGGAGAGTTGCCACAAATAAATTATTCACGTCAGGGAGGAACATGTAGAAATTCTCTTATTAATAGCAATGTTGTGAGAAACCAGCTGCCAGATGACCCATGAGTCAGGGTTCACATGTTAGGAATTGCTATTCTGCCATGGAGACCATCTTTCCTACCCTGAGCAGGTAGATTTTGATCATGAGCCAACACCTTCTTGATTCTCCATGGGTTTCAGGCTCTCATGTGATAACGGCAGAGAGGACCCTTGTGTGGGCACAGACGGAAACATCCAAACACAAAGCTCACAGTCCTGTTAACCACACCATCACTGCAAACTCTTGCCTCCTTAACATTAGGTTAAAGAAATGCCTTTTATGACAATTGATGTCCAATTGTTCCTTGTCCTGGTGTATCTTAACATTCCTAGAACACAAAACAAACAAAACAAAAACCAAAAATTGAAAAAAGTAAAATCTTTATTTTACGTACTACATGTATTAAAGTTTTGCTGACAGTCCAAGCTCTAAAGGGCATGGGCTTTAAAACTAAAAGCAAGATTTATGCATGGGAAATAGTGACATAATAAGAAATATATATTTGGTCTTTGTCTCTGGTTCTTGGCACAGGGCTATTAAGAAACTGGAATTTCCTTATGGGGTGACAAGAACATCTTCTGTTATTTGTAATAAAGCCCTTTCAACCATACTTGAATTTATGCTAATAAGGGCGTTCTTGGAGGATAGAAGCTGCTTGTGGAGGAACTAATCATGTGATTAGAGGGTTGTAAATTTCAGCCCCACCCTCCAATTTCCAGGGAGTGGAGAGGGGCTGAAGATTGAGCTAACTGCCAATGGGTAATGACTTAATCAATCATGCCTACATAATGGAACCTCCACAAAAACCCTAAACAGCAGGGTTCAGAGAGCTTCTGGGTTGGTGAACATGTCAAGGTGCCAGGAGGGTGGTGTACCCAGGGAGGGCATCCCCTTAGCTTGCCCTATGCATCTCTTCTATTTGGCTGTTCTTGAGTTGCATCCTGTATAATAAACTGGTAATGGTAAGTAAAGTGCTTCCTTGAGTTCTGTGAGATGTTACAGCAAATTATTGAACTCCAGAAGGGGGTCCTGGGAGCCCTTCATCTAGAGCTGGTCAGTCAGTCAGAAGTACCAGAGGCCCAGACTTGTGATTGGCCTCTGAAGTGGGGGTGGTCTTGTGGGACTGAGCCCTTAACCTGTGGGGTCTGTACTGACGCCAGGTAGTTAGTGTTAGAATTGCTTTGAGTGGCAAATCAACACATTTGGTGTCAGAAGTGTTGTGAGGAGAAGAGACAAGAGTCTTCTTTTAGCCTAGTTACAGTTTATGCTTTTTTCTCCCTTCCGTGTCCGTACAAGGAGATTTTTAGCTACAAGTGATGGAAACTCAAATTAATAGAATATATGTTTCACATATCAGGGAAGTCCAGGGGGGTCTTGGTTCGAGTGGCACGTGCAGTGACATCAGAATGCTGCCTCTGCACCTTTTGAATCTGCTTCTGCCTGAGTTGCCTCCTTCTCAGGCAGGTTCTCCATGGCTGGCAGAGATGGCTGCTGGTACATCTGGGCTTACGGCTTCCTAGTGATGAAGCTGGCAATCCATGGAGAGTGTCTCCTTTCTGATGATTCTGGCGAAGCCCTTGTGGGGGATGGGGAACTGCCTGCCCCAGCTCAAGTGGGTGTCTGTCCTGGAAGTAATCACTGTGGCCGGGGGCTTGTGGTTCTCAGATGGACCAAACCTAAGTCAGGTTCCCTCCCCCAGGGCAGGGGAAGACATCAGCCTCAAGTAGATCTATTGGAAGGAGTTCCCTCCAGGGGGTTCTGTTACTGGGAGAAACTCGGGGGAAGGGAAAGTGGGAGGATGAAAACCATAATTAAAACAATCCACCCCAGCCACCTTAGAGAACGAAGCAGGAGACAGCCTTAGGTAACCAAATCCTTGAATGTGTTTACTCAAACCAAATGCCTTACTTGTTTCAGGCCTTTCAATATTTCTCTGATGAAAAATGTGATTAAGAGGGTGCCCCTCATCAGCATCTGAGTGATTCTTTTACCCATCTCTACCCAGGAGACATTTTTCATGATGTAGCTGAGGTTCAATATTTACGTTACTCATGATGTTTGGAGTCAATTAAACCCATTCGGGAAAAATGCAAGTACAAGAGCAAGCCCATAGGGCACATGGCTGATACGCAAATACGTCACCACAAAAGTGGAAGCCTTGCGGGGTTCGCAGTGTCATCACCTGGTAATTGAATGGTGTTTTGTGTTTGAGCCGTTATTACAAAACAGAAACTCTTCAACTGAATTGCAGGGAGAAGCAAAAATTGATTGTCAACAAATTTGTGGCTTGGATGTTATTACTCAGAATAAATTGCAAGGGGAAAATGGCCTTTATGAGGGTGTTGATATATTTTTAATAGAAACTCTCCATCCCTGATGTGGTAGATTACAAATGTTTCCAGGGGAAAACAGGACAGTGGGTTTATCATGTGAGCGCTTTCTGCTGGCTTTAGTAAATTGAGTTTCTTCCGTGCCAGGAAACTCTGGTAACATTTACTAAACAAAAGACACAAACACCCTCTCTATCACTGAGATTTCAGGCCATTTACAGACTGTGCTATCATTTTTAATTACTTGGAAAAATTACGTGCAAGAAAAGCAATTATTAGAACTCAGTTGTAGAGATAGAGAGAAAAACAATCACTCTTGGAATTTGTACATTTGTAATTTTTCACTTGGAGTGTGGACCTAGCCGTGAAGTAGTTTGGACTGGCACAGGGGTCTTTGATCCTCTTCTCCCCCTTTCACTGGAGATGGACGTAGCTGTAGCGGGGGCTTACCAAGTCTGGTTCTGCGGCTGGAGGGCAGCAGAAGGGGGCGGATGTTCCTGGGGTGAGGGCAAGCAGCAGTATTTTCGCTCTGACTAGCCCCACTGTGACATCCCTTTATTCTGTGTTCCATGGCCATACTATGCTGCCTGGAGGGAACGGGTCTGGAAGATGAAGTCCTACCCGGGCAGTGAGAGGGCATCACTTTCATCTTACTGCTCAGGGTTTGTCTGAACTGGAGCAAGATAGAAAAGTCAGGTGTGATGAAGGGCTGGAGAAACCCATCTGGAAAGTGGGCAGAGTGGGCAGGACTCTCCTGACCACCAACTGATTGCTCTGGAAACCCACTGAAGGGGACATAGGGGCTTCGAACTCAGAAACAGACACTGAAGCCAAAAGGACCTCTCCCCTGTTTTCAAGTACAGAGCAGTGAGTCACATCACATAGCCAGGCTGAGGTCAGCCTCGCAGTGTGCTGTCTGCTGGGCACGCTCGGGATCTCATATACAGAACTTTACAGCAGTGGACGAAAGGATGTGTTGAGAACAACTGGGTCTGCGTTCTGCAGTGAGATATATAGATATAAATTTATAAATAATTTATGAGGTAGCATAATATAATATAATATAATATAACATGCAATATATGTAGCATTTTAATGTATATGCAATACGTGTATATATGTAATATGTAATACATTATACATCGTTAATATGCACAATACGTAATACAATGTAATATTAATAACACATGTATATCCTCTATACTATATTATATATGGTATGTGGGATTGCACATGTATTTATTTATAGAGACTCACACACGATGTAGTAGGTTGTGCTGTCCAGTCTCGTCCCCTCTCAGGCAGTGAACTCCTGCTCCTGTGTTTTGAGAGGAGGTCCTCTTCTGGCTCAGTCTGGACTGGGCGGCTTTCCCCAGGTTCTGCTGACCCTCCTCTGAGCTCCATGCCTTCTGGGCTGTAATTCAGTCCCTCTGTTTTTAAGGTCCTAATGACTAACTGAGAAATATTACAGTCTCTGCTTAAATGACTCGCATTCAGGAATAGTCTTTAGTGATGGATTTTTCTAGAAACTCTACTTCCTTTCCCTGTGCCTGCAAAGTGTCTAGAAGGGATGGTACCAGCCCAAAGGATGCTGGGACCCCAACTCGGAGATGCTGGTTCTTCCCTTCGCACACAGCTATCTAAACTCAGGTCTGCATCGTTTTACTGTGTTGAATTTGGAGCTACCCTAGAATGTCCCCTGCAGAGAAGTTCACTTTTTCCAGAACGAGTCTCTTGTTTAACAGAGGACCAGCCCTGTGCTGTGTGCCTCTTTCTTTGGTGGATGTTGAGATCCACGCACCCTGACTTGTAAACGTGGGCAGTGCTGAAGGGTTTGGGTAAGGACTGTCTCCAGACTGCTGTACAATGGCGAGGCAGCTTTGGTGCAGGAGGGCGGTTTGCCTCTGTTCCTGCCTTCTGGCCTGTTGGCTCCTGGGGTCCCCACCATGCAGAGCAGAGTGCCAGGGGCTGGGGACCAGCATGGCCATCTCTAAGGACTCCCTGGGCCTACCTCCTATTCACCTCGGCTGCTACAACATTCTCTCTCCGGTTCAGTTCCATTGGTGGCTGGAATTTCTCTGGCTTTTGGCTTCACTGAACCCCTGTTTCACTCTCAAAGAGAGGCAGGTTGTATGCAGGGTCTCCTTGGGCTTTGGGGGCAGTGGGGCCTCCACTGTGGGTCTGCTAGCTACAGTGTCTCCATCTACGTCTTGTCTTGTTTTACAGTGTCTTGCTTGTATATAAAATGTCAAGAACACAGCTTATTCAACAGGTAAAGTCACTCCTCTGTCGAGTACATTTTTATTAATTATTTAAAAAATGTTCCACAAATTTTCTACATAATGTAATATTATTTCATTGGAAGCATGTGAATTTGGGAGTGAGAATACACAAGGATGGCTAATATTAATTTGGGATTTATCCATCTCTGGGAGAAATTAGGAGGACGGCCTTGTCTTTAGATTAATTTCAGCGTATTTCAACTTCAGTCACGGAATCTCTCTGTGGTAGTGTCCTGGGGCTGCCATAACAAATTACCACAAACTTGGTGACTTCAAACAGCAGAAATTTATTGTCTCACAATTCTGGAGGCCGGAAGTCGGAAATCTAGGTGTCTGCAGGGCTACGCTCCTCCTAAGGCTCCAGGAGAGGGTCCTTGCTCACCTCCTTCAGCTTCTGGTGGCTCCTGTCACTTGTAGGCTGGTGGCAGCATCATTCCAATCTCTGCGTCCATCTTAACATCGCCTATTCTGTCTTTGTAAGAACACGTGTCATTGGATTTAGGGCCCACCTGGCGAATTCAGGATGATCTCATCTCAGATCCACATCTGCAAAATTCCTCTTTCCAAGTGAGGTCACATTCCCAGATTGCTGGCGGCCTTGACTTTTGGGGAGACTGCTATTAACCCACTGCAGCCCCCCTTCCTACAAAGGTATTTCCCAAGGAGACGAGTTTTATCTCCTTTATAAGTATTTTCTTTTACTCGAAAAGCAAATCTTTTCAGTAACGTATTCTTCAGGGCAGTGGTTCTCAAAGTGTGGTCCGGGACCGGCAGCATCGGCCTCACCTGGGAACTTTTTGGAAGGGCAATTTCCTGGGCCCCACGCCAGACCTACGGAATCAGAAAGTGGCGCTGTGGCCCTGCAGGCTCTGTTTCAACAGGCCGGACAGGGGATCCTTGGGCTTCTCAATTTGGAGAACCTCTGCTGCAGGAGACAGTTGCTTTCGGAGGGCATTGGCACTCTTCTCCAGGACTGTGTTCCGGTACCCTGCCTCCCTAGGCAGACTTGGAGAGCTCACAGTTGCTGGTGCCCCAGAGTTCAGCCCTGCCTTCCCCTCCCCAATTCCAGGAGCAGAAGAGCTCTGAGCCCTGAGAAGCATCCGCTCAGAATGGCTCCTCTGAGACAAGCGATGCTCTCAGTGACGCTGCTCACAGGGCACTTTGGGAGTGTTATGGGCTGACCTGTGCCCCCTCCAAATTCATATGTTGAAACATTACCTCAGCATGTGACCTTATTTGGAGATAAAGTTGTTTGTAATTGGTTAAAAGCAGGTCCCACTGGAGCAGAGTGGCCACTCATGTAGTGTGACTATTGTCCTATAAAAAAGGAAATTTGGATATAGAGACAGACATATGCCCAGGGAGAACACCATGTGAAGATGAAGGCAGAGCAGGAATGCCAAAGATGGCCGGCGAACTCCCAGAACCGAGGAGAGAGGCATGGAAGAGAGGCTCCCTCACAGCCCTCAATGGGAGCAAGTCCTGCCAGCACCTTCATCTTGACTTCTGGCCTCCAGAACTGTGAGACGATCAATTTCTGTCTTTAAGACACCCAGCCTGTGGCACTTCATCTGGTCGCCTGAGGAAACTAGAACAAGGAGCATTTAGGGTTAATTTTCTTTTGTGAGCTGGCCTGAGTTCTGAACAATTAACTTCAAAAGGACTTTTTGAGTACTACCCATTTGTCAGTTGGGAACTGCCTCACAGCAAAGCAAAAGCTCTATGTCATGTTGACAATTATTTGGGACACGCGGTTCTCAGTTCCTGAGAGTTTTTGAGATGATATTTTTAGTGAGTTTTAAGTGATTGTGGTATCTTAAAACAGATTGTCAAAAGAGTAATATTTTAGTTTTTATAGCACTTTTGACCTTCTTCTTCTTCTTCTTATTTTCTTTAAGAATTGCCTTTTATCAATGTTTTTCCTTTAGGATTTTTCATTTGTTTGGAACTACAAATCAATACAATTAGATACAAAAAGCTTAGCTGAAAATAAAAGCAAATTAATGTACATGTTGAGGGAACATTTTGTGCAATTTTTCTCGTCCAATTAGCCCAATTAGTCAGTGACATCTAGGATCTGTCTTCCAGAAATAATTATGGGTCAAAAGTCCTCTTCTCAACTTTAATGAATTGTTCCGAGCGAGCTGGTCTTTCTGCACAAACTGATAAGTTCTGGGTAAGAATTTCAAGTGTTTATGCTGCTTTTACACTAGTTTGTTTAATTTTTGTCAATTAAATTTAAGGCTTTAAAAATTTTAAAGAAGTAACTTTTCTTTGGTTATAAAAAACTGCCCAAACAGTTTGTCTTACGTACTTTCTTCTTACATACTCTGCTTTCTCCTACAGTTCTCTTACATAGTGCATTTTATCCTACCATACCTTTCCAGATAAACTGTAAAGACACTCATACTTCTTACTTTTAATTCATAAATGGGCGAGATTAGGGAAAGAAACAGGAGAGTTCTATTGTTCTATTCTCTACAGTTGGCCCTTGTCTGTACCACATCCCCAGATTCCCCTCCTGAGAAGAATTTATTTCACACCCAGGAGAACTTGGAACTAGGAAGTGATGAGTATGCTTTTCTACAAGCTGGTAGTTGGAGCTCACCTTCATGAGAGGAAAAGTACAAGGAAGCATCTTCATAGAAAAGAACTGCACCAAAATGGCAACTGGGTGTCCAGCCCTTATCAGCTCTCAGGTACAAATTGAAGTCACATTTTCTTTAACTCTTAAAGTGACATCCTTTCAAACTTCCCCCTGCAAGAGCTGTCCCTCCTTAAATTATTCCTTGGGTATTTTGGAGATTTCTGTGGATTTGAGCTCTATGTGCTCAGCTCCCTCATGACCTTCATCTCCAGCCTTGTCTTCTTGTCACTACCCAACAGCCCCTACTGCCAATGGCCCTCATGGGGAGTCCCCTCTGATGGACCGACACACCCCCCCCTCCCATTTTGGTGAAGCCTAAAGGGCCACTACTTTGGCCATAGGAAGGGGCATCACTGACCCCCTTTGTGTCTCTGTCTCCAACGTAAATCAAGTCTTTCTATTTAGAGTCCATAGCACAGCTGAAATCAGGCCACATTGGCAAAGTTCTGGGGTAATGGATGGGAACCACAATGCCAAGAATAGTTTACAACTGTTATCAGATTCAATTTTCAGAAAGAGTCACTCTCCCACCCATTATATGCACACATTCAAAGTCCAACCACTACAAGGTCAAAGAGAAGATGTATTCCCCCTAAGCCCAGTCTAAGGTCCATCGCCAAAGTCTGCACTCCATGTTCCCATTCCCACCTCTTCCTAGGGGGATGGAGTCTGGGAATATACACTCATTCCAGGGGAAACTGCTCATCTCTCACCCCTCAGCCTCTCAGAACGATCATTTCAGAAGAGGACAGTTCAACAACTGGATATCCTCCCGTATCCAGGGTAGTCCATGCAAATAATACCAGTGTACGTGTTAACAGTCCAGTGCAGCTTCCATCTTGCCATGCCAAATTTATTTCTTTTCATAGAACAGACTCTAGCATTAGGGAAAGATTCATGTCTTCATATCTTTCCTGAAGTTCAGGTCTCGAGTTGGGGGTCTAGTGAGTTATTGCAAAAGATTGACATATATCCTCAATAAGCAATAGCTCTTTATAAAATTCATACCAAGCCAAGAATCATTTCTTTGCTCTCTCCCTCTCCCCATGCTCCAAGGAAAAGTCAAAAAGGACACAGTTCAAACTCAATTATGTATAATCTGGTTTTGCCCCAAGTCACCTCGTAGTTTCCCTTTATAACAACGGTCAGGCACTCACTTACATCTGAGAAACCAAAAGGACGCATTTGGAGACTTTCCCCCAAACAAACGAGACATCCCCAAGCTTCCACATCTTGAGACAGTTCAGCAGCTCCAGAAATCTTAATGTCCAATTTCAAATAGGGCATCTTCTTCCACATATAAAGAGCTGTGTTTCATAGACTGTGGATCTTCACAGAAATCTTGTCAGATAAGTGAAAATTCACAAAGCTAAATTGAAGAGACGATCTAAAATTCTTGTTGGCAGGGCTGCCTGTCAGGAAGGTGTCAGCAGGGTTGGTTCCTTCTGAGGGCTGTGACAGAGAATCTGCTCCTGGGGGATGGTTGTCTTCTCCTTATGTCTTTGCATGGTCTTCCTCTATTTGCTCATGTCTGTGTCCAAATTTCCCCTTTTTTACAGGGATGCCAGTCATATTGGATTAAGACCTCACTTAAAATGGCCTCACTCTAAATTAAACGCCTCTTTAAAGGCCCCATCTCCAAGTAGAGGCACATTCTCAGGTACTGAGGGTTAGGACTTCAACATATGAATTTTGGGGGGAGATAATTCAGTACATAACCCCAACCCTATGCAATAATCTGCAAATGAGTTTTAGAAGCACTTTGAATTTCATTGCAATGTCAATGTCTACTCTCGGGAAATTACGGCTGCATAAGCATGTCCAAAGTGTTACCTAGTCAATCCTACACCATCTTGTCTGAAGAAAGGCCTGTTAACAGAGGGCCGATAATTAATAAGGAGCCCAAAGAATGAGAGTTGGAGAGCAGGACATTTCTGGGGCAGGAACGTCACCGTCCATGGGACAAGACGCCCTGAGTAGCTGACACATGTTTTGGTCTCTTTGGAAGGCTTGTCTGTATCCCTACAACGTGAGGTCACTATCCACAATATCATTCCACAACCTTCCCTTGTCCTCAGCACGTACTCAGCAAACAACCTTTTGTTTATAATTTGACTCTCCAGGTTGGAGATTTCAAAGAGGAGAGAATGTGCTGATCAGAAGAGGTAAGTCTCATGGTGAGTAAAGAGCTCTTTCGTTGTGAGTTAAGAAACCATCCTTCTCATTTTTATGTCACATTTTTATGCCTCTGGAGGACAGCAGGAGCCAGTCCCTGGGAGATCTCTGGATACCTGGCAGATCTCTGGATACCTGGCAGAGGTGAGGACCAAGTCACTTCCCCAGTGCTATTCTGTGTGAGACTGGGTTCGAATCGGTCTTCTCCGGCAGCTTCTGCAGCTCTCCTCACTGCAAATGCAACACTTATCAACGCTTTTGGTAAAGGATCTTGTGGGAAGACTTTGAACTATTTGCTAAAATTAGATTTTTCGATTATTGTTGGCTTTTATTACCCGTATTCTGTCTGTCTCCTATTGCCACAAGTAATTGAAGTGCGAAGATAACTTGGCAGTGTTACCTAGTGTTATCTATCATTCTGTATTTCTGTGGTCTTTTGTGGTTTTCTTACTTTATGGTGGCATCTCATTAGACCAAGACCTCTCCTAAGAAAGCGCTTGTCGTTTAAAAATAATCATCTTTATAGCCACAGTGTGTGTGTGAGGAGGGAGTGTCGCCGGGAATGCTCCATCCAGCAAGGCCATCCTGCTCCTCCCCGGAAGCGTCCAGTGCAGGACTCTTGGCCTGAGCGGCTCCACTTTCTAGCACTCTCAATCAAGCTTCCCTTTCTCATTTGCCTTGAGGGGCTCTTGCGCCCTGAATGTAATTTTTTTGTTCAATAGGCCTGACTCATAAATCCACTAGGAGTTATTAATGTTCTTATGACTTCTGCACCCGAGAGTGGCTGTGTCTTTGACCTATGATTCAGTAGATATCTTCAGAAGAGTGGAAAAGTGGAATTGCAGAGGTGAAATATTTATAGACTTTGCTTCACCCAAGATTTCAAGGACGAATAAGAAGGTGAATACATCCTAAAAGGAGAAGCCCGAAGAACAATGGATGTGAGCCACTTAAAGAGACTAAAGAGGCCATTAGGATATCACTAATGATTAATTTGAAGCACTACGGGTATAAGATTGTTTTTGTGCAATGTATTAGTAAAGTTTTGCATTTTTCATATTAAAATACTTTCCAATTGTATTAGAGTTCTCCAGGATGTGTGTGTGTGTGCGCACGTGCGCGTGCATTTGTATACTGACAAGTCCAAAATCTGCAGTTCAAATCTGAAGACCATCAGACTGGAGACCCAGGAAAGAGTCAATGTTGCAGTTCAAGTCTGAAAGCTCTCTGCTGGCAGAATTCTCTCTTGCTCTGAGAAGGTCAATCTTTTGTTCTGTTAATGTCTTCAACTGATTGGATGAGACCCACCACGTTATGGAGAACACTCTGCTTTATTCAAAGTCTACCAATTTAAATGTAAATCTTGTCCAAAAAACATCTTCACAGAAACATCTGGAATGATATATGATCACTTAACTGGGCACCATGGCTCACACAAGTTGACACATAAAATTAACCATCATACTAATACTCACCAAAACTATAAAAGCATTTTGATTGCAATTGTGTTGGTCGTAGATGTTTCACTTTTGACAGAATGGTTGACTTCTCCCGGATAAATGGCAAAGAAGGGGCAGTCACAGAAGCCTATGTTAGCTGGAGTGGAACTGGGGGGAATCGTTCCCTTGTAGTTAGTCAATGGAGGAGTCTGCATCTTAGAACCTATCTGAACACGTGCATTCAGTGGAAGTTCCATGAGTCCTATATTGCTGTGTTTGTGTGTGAGTTCAGCTTCAGGTGAGCCTTTAGAAAACTTTCGGTTGGATACAAGGACAGTTATGGGAAGAATGACCAGTTGGGTGATGCCATCGTATTGCAATTTGAACTTGAAAAAGGACACTGTTCTAGATTCTGTAACCATCAACATTTTTATCAGTAACTTGAATAAAGATAGACAGGTGTGATTATTACAATTTTTTGGTGTTGTGAATCTGGATTGGACAGTGGACAATGAGATCATAAATTAAGGGTCCAGGATGATGCGGAGAGATTTAAATAAAGAACTGAATCTAAGTGGGAACTTATAGGAGCCATTTGTGATCCTATTCTTAGCTTCTCAAGTGCTTCTGCAAACTGTAGGAAGGGGGCGTGTTGTGGCTTGTAATATGATATGTGGAAAAAAGGCTTGAGAGTCTCGAGGTGAGAGTGGATTTGATAAATTTGCCAAAGCAAACTGCTTGGAAATGGATGCATTGAAAAGCTTGAGCTGAGTTTGCTTGTCAAGTCAGCATTGTCTGCTGGGAGAGGGTACGATGCTCTCCAGAAAGTCACAGAGCAATCCCCAACTCTGTTTGGTCATCACAGACGTAAATAGCATTGCTACAAGGGGCTTCCATTTAAAAACTGCTAGAAGGTGGGGTGCTTGGTTCCCTACGCTCTTTCTTGTTACTGTCACATTATTTAGAAAACCAGCACTCAGAATTTGTTTCCACAGTGGGAGTCTTCAGAGTACAAACCCATTTGTGATGGCAAATGTATCTCTATTAGGATATTTTAACTTAAATCAATTGTATAAGGGCTTCGTAAGACATTTGTTTTGCCCAGTGTTTCATCAGCATCAAGGATTTTAAACACTGTTTGATCTCTCCCTTTCTGAAACTCCTTTATAAGAGTGATGGGTTTACTAAAATTTACAGTGAAGCTAACCTGATTACTCTGAGCTATTTTTAAGAGGATTAGACTATTGAAGGGAGGGTGGATTCTAATCTCATGACTAACATTTTGGCCAATGCGGTACAATGCTTTTTGATTATGAAAATTGGTTAGTAACCATTTCAGTATGCTCCATCCCTTTCTGCTTATGACAAGCAGTACTAAAATGTTTCTGTTGGAACTTGGTTACAGATTAGCTCCACATCCCTGAGTTAATCACTGCATAGTAGGCAGCTTGCCATGGTGCAGGAGGGACCTTGGGGTAAAGTTCTTTGGCTGTTGACAATTGCCGGCAACTCATTATGGCCAAGTGTTTCCCATTATTTAATCAAGGTTGAATACAGACTACAGAGTGAGGTGGTGGTGGTAACAATCATCTTGGACGGATCTAGTCTTTGCCAGGATAGAATTAAGTCTTCAGGTTGAGATTTCCTTTTTTTTTTTTTTTTGCCTAAAAGAAAACAGCTTACTTGTGTTTATTACAGTCATTGTGCTAAAATTTACAATGGATATAAGCTTTAGGAGAGTGGTTAATTAACACCACTTCTCAAGCATGAGGGGATACCTTACAGACTTGGTAACCAAATTTTTTGCATCCAAAGGCTCTCGGACTGATTGAAAAAAAAAACTTGGGGATCCTCTGTATCAAAGGAAATCTGGAAATACGGTTTGGTTACCAAAAGTACAGATATTCTGAGAGATGTTGAAAGTTTATGAAGACAGAGTATTTGAAATTGGGACTATATTAGTGAAACTCGGATCCTTCCCACCACCTTGTCCCCTGATTGGATCCTTCACCTTTATTTACTGGTTCAAAGCACCACCAGGTAGCTCATGCCAGAAAATTAGGCCCCATCCCTGACACCTCCCTCTTGCAGAGTTCCTCTATCCAATCAACCACTAACTCTTATTGATTATACCTCCTAATGGCCATCCACTTCTGTCTGCTTCCACACTGCCATCTTGGGTGAAGCCACAATCACATCTTACGTCGACTATAGAAAGAGCAATCAAATTTACCTCCTCAAATTCCTCTTAGCTCCCTTCTGTCCATTCTCAACCCTGCAGCAGAGTTATGTTTTTAAAACATAAATTTGATCATGTTGTCCCCTGCTTAACCCCCTCAATGGCTCCCCATTGCTCTTAAGATAAAATCCAAAATCCTGACACACAGGGTCCCCATTACCGTCCCAGGTTACTCCTGTAGCTGCATCCTCCTTCTCTCTCATTCTCTGTGCTCCAAACTACCCCTCCTTCAGTGTCTTGAACTGACGCTTCCCAACTCAGAGCTTGCATGCACCTTGCCTCTGTTAGGATAGTCCTCTTCCCTCTTCCACCTCTTAAACTTTTACCTTGGTGACCCCTACTCGTGCTTCAGCTCCCATAATGACTGGCTGCCCAGGCCAGACTTTCCAGACCCTGCAGTCTGAGTTGAGTCTCCCTGCCACCTGCTCACACAGCACCCAGTACTTTTCCCTTCTTGCACCATTGTGATGAAATAACGAACTGTTTAGCTAGTAGTTTGGCGTCTCTCTCACCTCAGCTATAAGCTCGCCACACCAGGCACTGTGTCTGCTATGTTTTCTCTATATCAGAGCCTGGCTTGGTGCCCACCATATTGCAGAAACTCATGATATATTTGTTGAATAGAGAAATAAATGAAAATCTGAGATGAGTGATCACTGTGCGGGGGGAGCTCTCATATGAACTTGAAAGGTCAGGAACCGAGAATATGTATGTTGTTTATGCTTGGGTGGCAGCATAAGGTGAGTAAATGTTAGCTAAATGTGTTTCTTCTCTTCCATTCTCCCTTTTGGTACATCTATGGCATTCTGCAATCATTCTCTAAGAAATGGGTATTGAGAGCAGAAAGTAGAGAAAAGCAGGCAGCTCTCTTTCTGGCCTGTGAGTTGTGAAAACTGAGTGTGGCATAATAAAGAATATAGCTGGTCTTTGTCCCCAGTTCTTAGCACAGGACTTCAAACTCTCGGAGTTTCCTGAGCGATAGGAGTGTCTTTTGTTATTCCTAATGAGCTCTTTTCAACCACACCTGAGTTTATGCTAATGAGGTGACTCCAGGTGGTCCTTGAACATAAGAGAGGGGCTGGCCATGCCAGAAAGACCAGGAGTGCGGGAGGGGAGAGAGGCTAGAGATAGCTAAGTCACGAGGCCAATGACATAAAAAGACCCCAGTAAAATTGGGACATCCAAAGTTGGAAGAGACTTCTGTTTGGTGAACTCATTGATGTGCTGGGGGGTGACGTGCTCTGACTCCACAGGGAGAAGGTGTGAGAGCCCCACGTCCGGGACCCTCCTATGCATCTCTGCCATCTTGCTGAGCCTCAGTGACGTCCTTAATAATAAAACTGTCACTGTAAGTGCAGTGTCTTAGTGAGTTCCTTGACTTGTTTTAGTGAATTATCAAACCTGAGGGGCTCACGGGAACCCCTGAACTCATAGCAGATCAGTCAGAAGCACAGGCAGCCCCCGAAACCTGTGGCTGGTGTCTGAAGTGGGAGTGGTCTTGTGGAGGACTTTGCCCTTGATCTGTGTGGCCTGCCCCAACTCTGGGGAGTCAGTGTCAGAATTTAATTGAATCACAGGGCACCCAGTTGGTGTCAGAGAATTGGTGTCAGGACAACCAGGGAGAAGACTCAGGCCATCAGTCCCAGTAGAGTTCCCTTTCTCTCAGACCAGAACAACTGCCTTGGGGAAGCAGTGGGGCACAGTGGACCCCTGAAAAGGGAGCCCCAGGGCCCTGCTTTCCCCAGGCAGGTGCCACTGAAGGCCAAAACTTCAGATGGCTTTGTGGGATATGAGAGAAGAGCGGTCCTGTGCCCCTTGATAGCAAGACTCTAGAGAGGAACAGCTGTCCCGTGGACGCCAGTGGAATTGCTCAGGGTTTAGTGTAGGCAGCGGCAGCTGTCTGCGCCTGGAGCTGCTGAAGGGGCACAGAAGTAGCAGAAAAAGGACCGGTGTGCAAGTGAGGTGGCAATCAGACCAGAAGGAGCTTTGGGGAATTGGAACTCTGTGAGCTCCACAGAATGTCCATTTTAACAACCAAGAGGTATGCTCCTGTATTTGATTGTGTGCACGTGTGTACCTATGTAAACCCTAAATCTCCTGTCATTCTCTTGTGAAAATCCCTCACTGGCTAATGTTTAATATAATTTTCATCAAAAAACAGAAAAATGGAATCACAGTTACCTATGTATATTATTACTTTGCAGTTTGATCCTTTGTGGCAGGTGGAATAATGGTCCCCCAAAGATGTCCACATCCCAGTCCCCGGAATTTGTGAATATGTCACCTTATACAATGAAAGGAACTTTGCAGATGTGATTTAGTTAAGGATGCTGAGGTGGGAGATTATCCTGGATTATCCAGGTGGGCCCAACATAATTGCAAGCGTTCTTATAAGAGGAAGGCAGGAGGGTCAGAGGCAGAGAGGATGGGATGACAGAAGCAGGGGTCAAAGTCAGCGAGAGATTTGAAGATGCTACGCTCCTGGCTTTGAAGATGGAGGATGGGACCACGAGCCAAGGAAAGCGGGCGGCCTCTAGAAGCTGGAAAAAGAAAAAAAAAAAAAAAAAAAAAAGGACTCTCTCCGAGAGCCTCTGGTAGGAACGCAGCCCTGCTAGCACCTTGATTTTACTCAGTGAGACCCATTTTAACTTCCGGCCTCCAGAACTGCAAGATAATACATTCGTGTTGTTTTAAACCGCTAGGTTTGCAGTAATTTGTAACAGTAGGAATAGGAAACTAAAATAAACTTTTACTTAAGATGTGTAATAAACATTTTCCATAGTGCCTTCCTTTAGCCTCATTTGTAATGACTGCAATGGTTCCCATTATAAAGCTGTATATAATTTATTTACTGATCTCCTATGGCTGGACGTTTAGCTTGCTTTCAGATTTTTTTTCTTTTTGCTATAGTAAACACTGCTGCAATTAATATCCTTGACATATGTCCTTCTTCACTTTTCTGGTATTTCCTTAGGATCGATTTCTAGACGTGCCGTTCAAGGAAATGCACATTTTAAAGCTTTGTGACACATGTTGACATCTGGTTTTGAGATATGGAGACTTGCCATGTAAATTTATTGGTGACCAGGTGACTTCATCAGTCCTCTTTCATTTATGAAACCAGGTCTGCTGAAAGAGAACATCCCTTTGTGTTTGGACCCAATCCTTTCTTCTTCCTTCTCCTCTCCATCAACAAAGAGGAGAAAAGGGAGATACTGAGACAGGGCAGGGAGGGACCTGACTTACTGACAGCTGGTGGGCAGGGTCATGACTGGGGAATGCTTCCTAGGCTGCAAAAGCCGGTATCTAGCAACAAAGTTGGGATGAAAGAAGTTGAACCCACGAGTCACCTGCACTTAAACATACGAATTTATCCTCCAAATGTTTGCCTCTATGTGGACCTGAATTTGCCCACCTGGGGTTGGGGATACGTTTTGGGACGCTGCGTGATCCCCTGTGGGCATGCTGTGATGACCGCCGAATGCCGAGGTTGGGAAGGCTCTGCTGCGAATTCCCAAGAGCGTTTGTTCTGCACGTTAATCACATCTCTAGACTATGATTTGGAAATGAAGACACTACTAGAGTTAATCAGGGACAATATGACAAGGATGTTGCATTGGGAAAAGTGGTAATAAATCCAGAATTTGAACAATTTGGGGTTTTAATTTGGAAAGAAACGTAATATTCATTTTGCTATAGACACATTTCTTTGCTTCTAAAATACTAAAGTTAACTCAGAAGTGACCAGAACACACAGGTAAAAGAGGCCAAGAGATGAGAAAGAGGGGACAGAGACGCGTGGAGATGGTAATTTGCCAAATCCTAAACATGCCAAAATCAGTTACAGTTTCTCAGGTTACAAGCTTGTGTGTGGCCCTGTCATGCATGTTATCCCAGTGCTATAAACAAGCTCTTCTGCTGTATTTATTCTTAATCACCTACATATAACTGATATTAGCTGCTGTGTCTATTTAAGTAAATAGCCACAGGTACACTCTCAAGGGAATGGTGATCACATACCAAAGGACGTCTATATCTATAAAAGGCCAAACATCTGGAAGGAAACAAAAATAAGTCTGAATATTTATATCCATGTTATGAAATACAAAGTTACTCTGAAATACCAAAATTTTGAAATTTTCAATTTTCTTTTGAATATTTTATTTATTTGAACTGGGTATAGGAAATGTCCTTTTTCCTATGTCTCTCCCCCTCAGAAAAGCAGGGCTGGAGGAAGAGGGTTGATGCCCATGCATACAGGAGCCCCTGTGTTAGGCTGCCTTAACAAACTACCACAAACCTGGCCGCCTGAAACAACGAATTTATTCTTTCGCAGTTCTGGAGGCCAGACGTCCAAAGTCAAGGAGTCAGCAAGGCCATGCCCTCTGAAGGGAGGATCCGTCCTGCCTCTTCCAGCTTCTGGGGGCTCCAGGTGTTCCCTGGCTTGTGGCCGCATCACCTCCATCTCTGCCTCCATCTTCACAGGGCCTTTTCCTCCTCTCCTGGTCAACTCCGCTTCTGTCTCCTTTAAGGACACTGTCGTTAAGTTAAAGGCTCAAGGGGTAATCCAGGACGATCTTATCTCCAGATCCTTAGCTTAATCATACCTGCAAAGATTCTTTTTCTAAAAGAGGTCACATCACAGGTAATGGGGTTGAGGTCGTGGGCATACCTGTTTGGGGACCACCATTCAGCCCACTGCACTCCCCTGTCCACTGGAGGTTGATGAGGATAGAGTGAACGATGGCTGCTTGGTTTACTTGCCTGGGAGACTGAATATACAAGTGGAAATGGCCAGACCATATATAAAAATACAACTCTGACCCACGGCCTGTAGCAACCAGCCCAGGACACCAACCCATTATTGCCATAGCCAGCTCAGGAAGCCAGCCTGACTGCTGTAGGTCAGACTTGTAGGAAGTCAGACCACTGTCTCTAGTAACAATCCTGGAAGCTAAGCAACAACCCATGTAATGATTGGCCCCACGTTAATAACTGACAGCTTCCCTAATTTTTGTCCCCACTTCCAGTGTAAGACCAACTAGAGGAAGCCAAATGTGCACACTGACGAATCACACAGGACATCCTGCTTCTAGCCAGCCCGCCTCCAGCCTCCCCAGGACCACACCCTCCATCAGGGCATGTCTGAGCCTCCCCTTTTTCCATGATGAAGCTCCCCTACTCCTCCACCTGCCTTTGAGTCTCTGCCAAAACACAGGCGACAGTGGCCGACTCCTCACTATAGCCAGCTCTGAGTAAATAGCCTGTGCCTTTACCTTCCCAGGTAGGGGCTTTCTGCCTTTAACATCCCTTTCCACACCTTAGTGTCTGTCTGCTGCCAAGCAGGAGCCATGTCACGGTGATAGAACTGGGTGGCAGTGAGGGGCAGGCCTGGGAGTTGTAATGGGCAAAGGGTTACCTGGCATCAGGGCGTCCAGGGCATGGAAACAACAGGACCTATGATGAGATGTCAGGACCCCAGAAAGCACTCAAAACCCCACTCTTAACATCTGCACTGATTGAAAGCTATTTGTGTATGCACCCCCGGCATTTATTGTGTTGTAAGTTGTGCTATTTTTCAGATTTCCTTTTCTCTTTCTCTGGCCTTTCCTTTATTAACTAATGGGATTGCATTTGGCATATATGAACATTTATTTTCTACTAGCCTGTAATTATTGGAAGCTGAAAGGAAGGCCCATCTAGGAGAGAGATTTCTTAGGCATATATAGCTATATGAAGCTGGTTATGAAAGAAGAATGGAGAGGAGGCCAGAAGGGGTTAACTCCTAGAGCGGCAAATCAGAGATGTGGAGAGAGGAAACCTGACACAGTATGAGAAGGTGTGAGAGGCCATGTGGTTTCATATAAATAGCACGGGCTGCAAGTCAGGTGACGGGGGCCATGTGAAACAAGGGGCTGATTTATAGGATCCTTGTAGTTCCCGTCTGCCCCATAATTCACGCTCTGGTACTAATCTGATATTTGCCCGAAGAGACAATAATTTTGGGCCTCTTTTCTTCGTGTCAAAGGTCCTGGTTTTCATTGAAAATATTCTAGAGCGGATGGGACCACTGGCTCACATGAGGACAGAATGGGGCATTGGTTTTGGAATTGAGCTCCCCTGAGGTTTTCTGTGTGAAGGTTTTCCGGAGAGTCTGGGGCAGCCACAGGGGAGCTGGCCTGGCCTTGAGATCTGTTCCCCATGTGGATCCGAATAATGCCACATTGGCCAGTTTTACACGTTGGGCCTCTACCTGCATTTCACTTTGAAGAAATGTTCTTGGAGCTAAACATCTTGGAAACATTGTAGCAGAGTATTCCTGGGAGATAGGTGACTAACCAGTGATGATAGATTCTCTCTTTTCCAGAGCAGTCTTGCTTTCCCATCTTCTGCTCCATTGCCAGGCTATGCGTCAAATACGCCTGTTTCAGGAAATATGCAACAATGGTACAGCTCTCTCACCTGGCTCAAAGGTGTTTAAAATCCTCGTCTATGAGGCTGTGCTCAAGTCATTGGCTAATAGCAGTGTGAAAATTAACACCGACTTAATTTAACGGATTTCACAGCATCCTTGGAGAGAAGGTATGATTAATCCCGATCTTATAGATGAAGAGCTGGAAATGCAAACGATTTAAAGGATGCTCTTCAGGACACTGGACGGGTCGTTAAGACAGCCGGGGCTGGAACTGGCGCCTGTGACATCTACGCTGGACCTGCCAGGCTTCTGTGCTGCCTTCTTACTCAGCTGCCTTTTGAATTTCAGTCTGCTGCCTCTGATCAAGAAGATAGTAGCATGAATTGCTGATTCTTGTCACCAACAGAACTTACACTGACTTCTTTATAATGATGAAGCGTTAAGATTCCGGCCCCAGAAGCAAGTGAGTCAAAGGCAGACGGGGTCGGGGCTCTTTGTCAGCCTGCTGTGTTGATCCTGTCCCTGCAGGCTCCTGTGCTGACTGTGCAGCATGAGTGAACCCCAGGCAACCCGGCAGCCTTGTAACAGGCAAGACTCCTTGAAGACTCGCCATCATCCCATTAGGACAGGGGCCATGGAAAGGAGGGACCTCCCTCTGGCTTTAATTTTTTCCCTTTGGCTTCTGTAGCAAGTGACCACAAACTTAGTGGTTTAAAACAACACACACTTATTCTGTTACAGTTCTGGGGGTTACAGAAATCCGAAATGGGTCTCCCTGGGCTGAAATCAAGGTGTTGACAGGACTGGTTACGCCTGGGGGCTCCAGGGGAGAATCTATTCCTTGGCTCTTCCAGCTTCTAAGGCTGCTCATTGCTTGACTGCAACATTCCGATCTACTTGCAAATTTGCGCCCATCTGGATGGTCCAGGGTAATCTCCCCTTGATCCCCTTGATGTGATCCTTGATCACATCAGCAGTGTTCTTTTGACATATCGAGGGACACATTCACATGGCCTGGGGACTGGTACATGGACATCTCAGGGGGCCCCTCTTCAGCTACCACACCAGGCAGTTCTCAGACTGGGGTGGGGTTCAGAATGAATCCAGCTCTGAGACTCCGCCAAGGCGAAGTGGCCCCATCTCCTCTGTAGGGTGAGTTGAGGTGAGCAGATTTTCTGGAATCGTATGTTCGCACTTACATGTAGGAGGACACTCTGGGCCTCTGACAATAGAGTAAGATTCTCAAAGTGTCTTGATTCTGGAAACCTCCTATCCTCTGGAACTGGAGCTTAGAGAAGGGGAGGATGCAAAAGCCCTGGCCTGACGAATGTCCGCAAGAATCAACTCTTTGACTGGAAAGAGCCAGAGAGATCTAGAAGTGCCAGGTGCTCTTTGCCATGTGCCCTGATCCCTGGAGACAACAGGATAAGAGGGGTGAAGACTTGGCTTGTCTCCGACCCTCTACACTTACAGGCATGTCCCTTTGCACCAATTTCCTCAGTTGTGACACAGTGTCATTTAAAAACACTCAACACAATCAAAGGCTTTATTTTAACGATTTTACTTTACTTTTATTGTTCATTCTTTTAAAAAAGTACATTTATTATTTCTTTCTAACAGTAATCACAGTATACGTTCAGGGCAGAACATTTGAATAATTCAGAAATCCATAAATTAATCAGAATCCCGCTGCCCAGCCATCTCCTATTCAAAAGCAGTGTCCCCCTGTATTTTAGGCAAATACACATGTACATGTACACGCACTGGCACCCACTGTTTGAGAAGCAAATAAGATACTTTTTGCAGTAGTTATTCAACTGCTATTGTGGGAAAATATTTTGATTTATTAGCCAGCATAATATACCACCAAACATACACATTTCGGTGCTTTTCACACCTACTTTTCCTTGTTCTCAGGCTTCCATGGAGAGGGGCCTTCCACATTCTTCTCCCGTCAAGGTCGTGCACAGTGAACAGTGCAGATGATGGAGACATCACATCTTTCTACTTCAGTTTCTTAGGTGGCTTCCAGAATTTATGAAAAGACAATGCTCTCGAGATTCAAGGCCATTGATTTGCAAGAATTAGCCCTTCTGAAAGAGAAAAAGGTGTTTGAAATTCAATGACTTGTCGTCGACTATCAAAAGCTAAATAAGTTCCAATGTGTAGATTTATACTGTTTATACTATAAAAATACAGATTTGGGGGAAATGGAGAAAGGGCCAGACCATCTTGTCACCCTGCTGTCACAAAGTCAGTGCTGTGTGGAGGTGCAGGCTGGGGGACTGGAGAGGAAAGGAGCAGAAAGAGAGGTCTGTGGTTCAGGGAACAATGGGCTGGGTCAGGGGAACATGGGGAGAACAGACGGGAGTCAGTCCAGTCCAGCGAGTTCTGTCCAGGTCCCTGCGAGCCAGGTGTTGGATGAACCAGCCCACACAGACTCTCCTGTCAACGTTTGAGTGACCCCACATATAGGCACTGCTGGGAGTCATGATCCTTGCCCTTCTATTGGTCATCCTTTGAAGTCACCTGAAGGTGTAGGAAGAGGTCAGTCTGAACCCTGTGATTTGCTTAGCCCATCTGCATTGCCTTGCATGTTCAGCCTCCCTTTTTGATGGCCCAGGATGCTCACAAGCACCTCCATCCCCCAAATGCAAGGTGGAGGCCAGAGGATGGTGGCTCTAGGGACGGCAGAGCCCCTTGCCTCATCCTCACATGGAGCCAACCTCTCACCAGCCACCTCCCCGTCATGTGGTCCTTCCCAGCAATTCCAGAGGTACTCACTCCCTGTATATGCCAGAGCCACTTTGCCCAGTCCCTCCTCTTCCCCAGTGGCTATCAGAGTGAACACCTTTCCAAGGCGGGGTGGTGGGAGTTGGGGCGTGGGGACCTGGAACGCAGGTGAAGGGCTCTATAATCTGCAGAGTGCCTTCCGGGCTTCCCCTCACACCTCCCAACCATTTCGCGTTGCCCCACTCATCGGTCTCTGCCTTTCACAACATCTTCAGATCCTCAGGCCTGCCTACCTTACCCTCCTCCCACTCTTTTTTCTATAATTTTGCTCAGAAACATCAAGAACATTTCCTGTTCTCTCTCTTTCTTAACTATATTGGTGAGCCAAAATCGAAAGCAAAATCAAAAAACCAACATGGACAAGACAAGCAAACCCATTGTCACCCTTCGCTAAGAAGGGTGGCCAGCAGGCCAGTTGTCACCCTGTGTTGGGGTGACCTGAGCTTTTCCCGAGGTGGAACTGGATGTGAAATGAACAGGTAGCACCCACTGCTGGGGTCTTGGGGGTGCCCGAGCAACCCCTGCAGAGTCTCTACCTCCTTCTCTCCCCTCCCCCTCCTCAAAGCAGGCTCTCTTCAATGAAAATTCAGAAGACTAACAACACAGCCTTTTTCTATGTTACTGTTTTGATGTTTTAGTATTACTACTGGAACTACATTCTTTACTATTTTTTTCATTGCAAAGTTGCCGTATCTCAAAACGTTTCCAATTAGACTCCAAGAGGGCTGACCTGGAGATTCTGCCCTGTTGTGGTGCTGCTCTGGCGTAATGCACCCCAGATCCAGACAATTGGTGCCCAGTGGTGCTTTGGAAAAGAATCTGATTGAAAACTGGTTGGGAGCCGATTGTAATTCCATGCTTTTACAAGCAATAACCTTTCAAGAAGAATTTTCAAGAGAAAATTAATCCACCATTTTATTAACTCAAGGAAAATATACCTGAGTATCCCCGGAGTGGGAGTAGATATCGACATATACTGTTTTAAAATATTCTGACATTTTGCTGCATAGCAGGGGTCTGTCCCGCTGACAGTCGACATGCCCCAATGAAAGCCAGAAATTCCTTCCTTTCCTTTCATTGTCTCAGCTCCAGTGCAGGTACATTGCTGGGCACATAATTACTAAAACAGCTGCATCTGCTCTGGGTTTGCTTGTCGATCACTTATTTTTGGACAATTAGGTTTAGCACAAGTCATTGAGAATGGCATACAAGGATGACTATGAGGGAGTTATCTAACTCTCAAGTATTGAAGGTGTCAGAGTCAGACACCTCTGAGCCACCTCTGCCCTCCCCTCCCAGCTCCATCCTTAGTGGAGCCCAGCACGGCCTCCGATCTCTCTCATGCCCAGAGTCCAGGATCCTCACCTCTTCTCTACTTGGCAGAGAAGGTCAGAGATATTTCTGTCCCCACGACACCCTATTCAGAGGAAGTAACCGCTAAGAAACTGCAGTGGGTTAAAAGGTGGCCTCGCAAGTGTTACGTTCATGCCTGAATCTCTGGAATCTGCTGAATGTGCCCTTGTTTGGAAAAGGGGTCTTTGCAGATGTAACTAAGTTAAGACTGTTGAGATGATTTATCCGGTTATCTGGATCGGTCCTATATCCAATGACAAATATGCTTATAAGAGACACACGGAGGAGAATGTGTTTGCGCACAGGCCGAGGAACACTGAGGAATGCCAGCAGCCACCAGACACTTGAAGAAGCAGAAATAGATTCTTCCCCAGGGAGCACGGCCCTCCCAACACCTTGATTTTGGACTTTGGGGCTCCAGAACTGTGAGGGAATAGGTTTCTATTGTTTTTAAGCCATGAAGTTTGTGGTAATTTGTTATGGCAGCCTAGAAAATGAATTTAAGAACCCTTTCAAAATGGTGACTTCACAGAGGATTTTTAGGGCAGTGAAATTATTCTGCATGATATTGTAATGGTGGATACAAATCATTATACGTTTGTCAAAAGCCAAAGAATGTACAACATCAAGAATGAACCCTAAGCAAACCTTAGACTTTGGGTGATAATGATGCATCAACGTAGATTCACCGATTGTAGCAAATGTACCCCTCTAGCGGGGAATGTTGATAACGGAAGAGGCTGTGTGTCGAGGAGGGCATGGGGGTAAATGAGAACTCTCTGTACTTTCTGTTCAATTTTACTGTAAGCCTCAAACTGCTCTAAAAAATAAAGGCTATTAAAAAAAATGGCTAACTTGCCTCCTTCTCTTCTCTGAAAAGACATGACTCTTCCCATTGATGGTAAAGACTGACCTATGTCTTTTCCTTATGCGTCTCTTCATCCAGGTAAAGAGGCCTTTGCCCCCTGTACTGACCGTTGGTGACTGGGTGTGGAGCAGCTCCCTTCAGCCATGGGCAGGTCCCACGAGGGTACTGGGCCGTGAGCCGTCAGCGAGCAGTGCTCCGGCCAGCTGGGGCACTGACTCCCTCTTCCTGAAGGAGGATCTGGGTGTGCACTGGAGAATCCTCCACTCCAGGAAAAACTCCATCACACTCCGGGCTGGGAAACACGCACCCCTTGCTTTGTGTAGGCCTGTATGTGAGCTGTTGTTGTAGCTGTAGAATTTCAGGCAACTTGGCTGATTCAATTCACTTCAAATTCCTGGTCTCAGACTTCCAGTGAGTTCTCAACACTGCCCACCAAATGCATTTTTTTCCCCCTAGCATATTTTCTCTCCATTCTCTGGGAGACCTATTTCACGTCTCAATTTTTCTTCTTGAATCTCCAAGCCCCAATTCCTTCCTAACTCTTCCACACGCACGTCATCAGCTAGGTGTTAGTTAGCAGTGAAAATAGGAGAAATTAGATGGAAGCATCTAAATCTAGCACCATCAAGTCTAGAGACCTACCTACCCAAGAAGCCCTTCTCCGCTCTCCCTCCTCCGGCTGGTCCCACGCTCTCTGGAGGCCACCACCTCTCCTGTCTTCTCAAGGATTTAACTCCTTCGCGTTCCTTCCCCTTCCTCCGGCGTGGCCAATTTCTCTCTGCTGGATCATTTTTCATCACATACAAACAAGCAGTGGTTTTTCTGACCCTCTTAAATCTTCCTTGACCCTGGCTGCTCCACTTCCTGCCCGCTTATTCTGCTCCATTTCACAGTAAAAATTCCTGATTCTCATAAGAATTGTCTACGCATACTTCTCCATTTGTTTCCTTTCTCAGCCCCTTCAAATCTGGCTTTCACTTGCCTTTATTTTGAACTGCCTCTCTTCAAGGTCACCAATGGCCTCCACACTCCATTTCATCCAGCTTCTCCCTCTAACGGGACAGGTGATGACTCGTCTTCTGGAAGACATTCTCCTGTCCAGAACATCACACTCCAGGTTTTCTCCTCATCTGGCCTCTCCTCTCTCTTTTCCATTGCTTATCCCATGCTTCTCCTTGTTTGCTAACTATTTGAGGGCCTGAGGGCTCAATGTTCGTCTTCCTTCTCTCTCTACCCCTGAAAGGTTTGATTTGTCTTTATGACTCCCACGTGTAAATCTCCAGGCCAAATATTTCACACGCACCTGAGACTTGCACATCCCACCATCGGCTTCATATATCCGGTTTGTTGGTTCACAGGCATCTCAGAATCACCATGTCCTCCTCCCACTTTCCTCTCCCTTTTCCACAACCAGTAAATGACACCCATCAAGGCCAGAGTCTTGAGCATCGTCCTTGCCTCCCCCCTCTTCCTCATCCCTCTAACCCCTGCAAACCATCGAGAAATCCTGCCATGTCCATCTCTGAGGTATAGTTCCAATCCATTTGCTTTTCTCTACCTCTGCCATCACTCCTGTTCCAAGCTCCTTAATGACTCACCTGGCCCACAGTAGCAACTTTCTAACTCCTGATCTCTCTTCCGTTCTATTTTCTATAGCAGTCATCAGTAGCCCATTTTGCTCCCCTTTACATTTGAAGTGAAATCCCAGCTCTCACCATAGCTTACAAGGGGGCTCTTGGGCACCCCACCTACCTTGCTAACTTGCTCTACTCCATCTAATGTACATTCAACGCCAGCTGCACTGGGGTTCTCCCGCCTTAGGGGCATTGCACACACTTTTTTCTCTCCTCCAGAACTTCTCAACCTTAGCACTATTGACATTTGGGGTTGGATAATTCTTTGCTGTGGAGGTCTGTCATGTGCATTATAGAACATTTGTCAGTGTCCTTGGCTTCTGCCAAGTAGATGTTAGTAACATCCACTCACGCCAAGCTGTGACAACTAAAAATATCTCCAGACATGTTAAACGTCTCTGGGTGGCAAATCAGCCCTGAATGAGAGCCGCTGCTTTACCTGAAATACTCCCCATCACTCATCCCCAACCCAGGGCAACATGAAAAAGACTTAACAACTGGTATAGCATAGGCTTTGGCCAATCAGAATCTGTGCTGGCCCCAAGCATCCTTATCTTCGCCTGTAAAGTGAAGATAATAATAATCCCCAACTCATAGCGTTGTTGTGAGAGGAAATGAGATTAGGTGCATAAAGTGCTTATCCCAGGGCTGCCACAGAGGGAATGCTCTGTACACATTCGCTATTCCCCGTGCCATCCTTGTTATAATTGGCTTGTTATTAGCCAAGTCCAAACATATCAAAGCAGGCCCCTGCATCTCAGTTATTCTTGATTGTTGCACTCTGGCTGTTGCTGAAGACCACTCTCAGGTTGTAATTAATTTGTAATCATAGCCATCTTTGTTTGTGTATTTGCCCATTACCTGACTTCCCTTATAAATCTCACCACGGCATACATCATGGTGTTCTAACTACTGCAACAACTGCTACACGTCAATGACTTCACACAGTAGAGGATTATTTTCTTTCTTCAAATGGCAGTTTCCATGTGAGCCTTTAGTGCACAAGCCTTCCAGGTACATTTTGTGGCTCCTCCTTCCTCTGCTGGGACTTCTCTGCTGGATCCTTTGCCTCCAGCTGGCACACAGGGGCGGGGGATAGTGGAGACTTTCACACTGAAGGCTATCAAGGACCTGGCCTGGGAACACCCGACATCACTCCTGCCCACATTCCACTGGCTAGTGCTCAGTCACGTGGCCACATAGCTGCAAGGCAGGCTGGGAAATGCAGTCTGGCTATGCTCGGCAGAGGCAGGAAAAGATGTGGTGAGAATCTGTCAGTCTCCTTACCAGCAGGCATTGGTCTGCGGGCCCAGAATCCACAACAGTGCTGGGCACAGAGTTGATAATGAATAAATATTGTTGAATGAAGCAATGAATGAACGATGTCTTAACCTATCTAAATCTTTGCTGAACATCCAAATTGGAAGAGATTAATATTTTTTCTGAGCGTCAGTAGCACTTACAAACTTTATGATGTACTGAAAAAGTCGTGGAAGGATAATTTATAACAGTAGAGCACTAATCTTAACTCTGCCAGTAAGACCCAGATAAATCTTGGAAAAGCCGCATCTCCCTCCAGGGGTGTCTCCCAGAGTGTGGAGATGCAGTGGGGCTTCATTTCCTATGCGATCGACAGCACAGCTCTGTTTACAGAAGAGACCTGAAATAAATGTTTCTAGATCGATTTTCTGACTGGCATAGTTCCCTCTGACTGACGCATTCCTCCGAGTCTGGTCTGTGCCGAGGGAGACACATTAAAAAGAAGGACTCGCAGCTGGGTGGATAGGAATGACACGAATGTTAAAATGCAGGTTGTCTCCCCTCCTGCTCCAAGGGCTGGCAACACTGTAATTCAGGGGCGCAGTTACCATTTCAGGCTTTTGGCGGTCCTTAATGATGATTGCGCCACAAATGTTGTGGTTTATATTCGAATTACAGGAAACTCCTTGACAAACCTTTTGTTACAGGCCTGGACAGTTCATGCAGAGGGCTCCAAATTTAAGGAAAAAAAATACAGGACTTGTATGGCATCAGACATACTTACAGCCAAGAATTATTCATTGTTTATCTGAAGTTCTAATTTAACTGGGCGCTCTGTATTTTATCTGGTAACCTTATTCAGGTGGGCCCTCAGTCTCCAGCATTGGCCTTGCTGAGACACTTCCGTCTCCATTTACAATTAGTTTGATCAGTGGCAGAAGTGACTGGGACCTTCCAAGATGTGTGAGCTGTCAGAGTAGCTGCCCTCTCCCTCTTTATTGGGCGTAAGTTTGTTACTTGATGGTTGACTTGAGTTTTCATCCATTAGATCCCTAGTTCCATTTCAGTGGCTTGCTGGACAGGTCACCCCCTCTTTCTGTATGTTCCAGCTAGTGAATCATTTACTTTCCAGCCTTGAGTAGAAGGGACCGTCTTGGCCTCCCATTCATCTTGCTTTCTACCTGACCAAAATTACTCAGCCAAGTCTTTAATGATTATATTTGCTTCTCCTTTATTAAAATTGGGGTCGACCTGAACATCTGTGAGCCATGTTCAGATTTAATTAAGATACACTTGGTTTGGTCCACAACCACTTATAAATTTTAATTAAACTGGATATATATTAAACTGAATTATTTTATAAGAATCAGTGCATTTGATAAGAAATGTAATTATCTGTGTTTGAAATGCTACAGTTTTATATTTTGAAAACCTGATTTTGAAAGGGAAGTCATTTTGGGTCAACTTTAACTTTGAATAAACATTAATGAATGAAGCTATTTCTGGCTTTGATTTTAATTCATATTAATCTCCTTCCATTATTGGAAACTATTTTTTCATTCAACATTGAGGGTCTATTTAGTACCAGGAACTATGCAAGTTGTGACATTGGAAACTCAAATTTGCAGATTCTAATTGTCTTTCTTTGACTTTGCTTTCTGTCTTCATAGCCTTCATAAGTTGACTTAGTTATCCATTTGAGTGTGAGTGGATTATCTTTTCATTACTCATTTACATGTTCAACACTATTAATATCCATAAAAATGTTTGGGTCAGGGGTGTCTAAACTGTCTCATTCGAAAGAGGAAAGATATCCTCTTTCATCCTTTTTTTTTAGTGAAGACTATGCTTAGGGAGATGAAAGAAGGCTGTGCAAGGAAGGTAAGTGCTATGAACTGAATTGTAGCCCCCACCTCCATTTCATGTATTGAAGCCCTAACCCCCTTGTGTCCATGTATGGAGATAGGACTTTTAGGAGGTAAAGTTAAATCAGGTGAAAGGGGGGCTCCTAATCTGATAACATTGATAGTTTTATAAGAAGAGGAAGAGACACCAGAGATCTCTCTCTCTCCCCACGTGCACACACCAAGGAAAGGCCAAGTCAATACACGTGAGAAGGCAGCCATCTCCAAGCCAGGAAGAGAGCCGTCACCAGAACCTGAGCATGCTGGCATCCTGATCTCAGACTTTCAGCCTCCAGAACTGTGAGAAACAAATTTCTTCCATGTCAGCCACCCGGTCTGTGGTATTTTGTCATGGCGGCTCGAACTGACTAATACAGTGAGCCTGAGTTTCACCTCCTGGTGCACATAGTGTTTCTGTGGACGGCTGGCATTCTGACCTGGGAGGGGTCATTGAGAGCTCTGTCTCTGGAGCAGTTGTGTCCTTTGCTGTAATAGACTCCATGAAGTCAGCTACTCCCTGCTTCTGAGAACAGCATGGATTCCATTAGCAGGGTTCCTAGGACAGCTTTTGACGATGGAGCAAAGCTAACCAGCTTATCCTTGGACTGACTCGTGACCTTGACCTATTAACATCTTATCTTGACTGATTGAACTTTGCAGCCTAGACACTTGTGGTTTACAGGCTAAAGTCCTCCACGTAAAGATAAATGCAGAATTCAGTTTATCAGGTCCTACAGCTTCTTCCATTCCTTCGGGGGAAAATTTTCCATTAGAAGAGGGAATAATTCTTTCCTTTTTTTGTTATCCATTGAATCTCATATGTCAACAGATTTCAGGACACTAAAAAAAAATCTCGAGTTCAGTTTAATATTTGATGTGACTTTTACACTGTTGAACCGGGTCCAGCCCTAAAAGCGTGGTTCCATCTTTCCCTTGGAGTCTCACCTTCTGTACCTCTTTGATGCACTGAGAATGCTCTCTGTGGATCAATGGAGAGTACCAGCCCTCCAGACGTGGAGCTGTGACAGGAAATCAATGTGTGGTGTGGACAGTTGAGGAGAACCTTAAATAATGTCTTAAAAGTGTCTGCACTCCTCAGTCCCCCACTCCCAGTGCCCGTGGAGACAGCTCTCAGGAGTCATGCCTGTTAGCATGCATATTCCTTCTTAGTGTGTGGAGGTTTAGCAAAGCCAGCAGATGAAAACTACAGTCAACATCACAATTAAAAAGTATTTGGATTCACAGATTATTCTGACGCTTTTTTTTTCTCTCCCGATCCTATGGTGAGAATATTTAAAAAATACTGAACTTGGCACTTTGCTGAAGTCATGCTGAGACCTAACGTGTGCATCTTATTTTCTTTCTAAAAGCAAGATTTAGCAACTTTTACTTGCTGGCATCATCTGGTACTAAGAACATGAGAGGATGCTCCTGGCGAGAGGCAGAGGCTACTTTCTTTTGGGGCAGATGAGAAGGAGAGGGGTAAGAGCCCCCATTTATGAGCTTCTTGTTACAGCATCAAGTATTGTATAACTGCCATCTGTAAGGGGAGGTACGGAGGGGCCACGAGCCACATGCCTGCAATTCCCAGGATACTCCAAATACGTGTAACAACCATGGACGTTGATTTTTTCCAGATACCAGCAGCTTAGGATTTCTCCTGCTGGAGCACTCCTTGGGGAACACATTCTGAGACTTCTCTGGAAGAAATTTACACTACAAAAACTTTTTAGGCCCCTGGAAATAGATAAAGATAGACAGGTCTTGGGGGGTATACTTTTCATAATAGTTTTTGTAGCTGTGTTTGTTAAATCAACAGCAAGAACAAATGCAAGACAAGTGAGAAACTCAAAGGGCACTAATGTATTATGGCAGAACCGTCACTGTGGGAACGCCCCTGCTTGGATTGGCTTGCTTGCAGCTCTTGAGGGGTGTTGTGGCGCTGCCTGTGGTTTGTGGTATTGTGCCACCACGATTCAGTACTGGGCGCTCTGTAGTGAGAGCTAGGTGTGAGATGTGCCCTGGAGGTGGCGTGTTTGTTCAGAATCTGAGAAGGATGTGGAAGCTGGCAGGGCAGAGAAGGAGATGAAGGTCGTTCACCACAAGAGGGAAGGTGTGCTCTATGCCAGGAAGAAAGGGACCTGGGAAAAGGTGGTTCTTTGTTAGCGTTAGTTGAAAAGAGATAAGAGCTGTGAAGGAATATTTTTTCCAATTGAGAAATTACCTTCAGGAGGAAATATAATGACTTAAAGAAGGAAGGGCCTTAGGTCACACAGGACGTTGAAGACAGGCCCCCTGTTATTTCTTCCTAGGGCATCATGGCATAATTTAGGTTTGAAGCTGCTCTGATCAATATGGAAGCCACCATGTGGCCAGTGAGCTCTTGAAATGTGGCTGGTGTAAATTGTGTCAAATACACAGTGGATTTCAAAGACTTAATAAGAAAAAAACAAATATCTCAATAATTTAAAAAATATTGATTAAATGTTTTAATGATAATATTTTGGATGTATTGAGTTAATAAAGTACATTATTAAAATTCATTTCACTACAAATTTCTAGTTATAAAATAAATAAGTCATGGGGTATAATATATAGCATGGCGACTATAGTTAATAACACAGTGTTGCATATCTGCAAGTTGCTAAGAGAGTAGATCTTAAAACTTCTCATCACAAGAAAAAAATCCTGTAACCATCTGTGGTGATGGATATTAACTAAGCTTACTGTGGTGATCATTTCACAATAAATACAAATTTGAATCATTATATTATGCCCCAAAACTAATATAAGGTTATATGTCAATTATATCTCAATAAAAATTAATTTCACTAGTTTCTTTTTACTTTTTTTTTTTTTTTAAGGATTGGCACCTGAGCTAACAACTGTTGCCAATCTTTGTTTTTTTCTTTTTTCTGCTTTATCTCCCCAAATCCCCCTGTACACAGTTGTATATTTTAGTTGCAGGTCCTTCTAGTTGTGGGATGTGGGACGCTGCCGGCCCCAGTTTCTTTTTACTTTTAAAAATGTGGGTACTACAAAACTTAAAGTTATACATGCTTCACATTATATTTCTACTAGACTGCACTAATCCAGAGATACATAAACAGATGAAGTTGAATCTCTCATATGCATGACCGCTCTTTAAAACATTTTAAGTTCCCCAATTTAAAAAACAAATATCTCCAATTCTGTGAATTACTCTTTAAATGACCCGGTTCCAGAGGGCTCACCAGGCATGTCACTCCATTGATCAAACATCTATTTCTCAATGTCTCCCTTGAAATATGATGCCTGGAGTTGAATGCTGTAACGCCTGACTGGAACTGAGAAAAGACTTACAGGAGTGAGCAGTACAAGGCCCTGGAATCTACATGACGCAGACTGAGAGTGTCATCAGTCTAACGCTGATTCATGATCTCTTCACAGGAACTTCACTGTGAGGTGGGCCAAGGTCTGACTTGAATCTGACCCTCTAAGAACAGGAAGGCCCTCAAGCTGATGGAAGCAAGAGTCCCAGTTCCTCCGAGCCTCTGTTACTCCTGTCTCCCTCCAGGTCTTGGGAGACCTAGGTGTTCCCTCATTCTTACAGCAATCTGACGCGTAGACTCAGCTCGACTCTCTCCCACCTACTCCCCTTGGGAGAGATGGTTAGTGTAAATAATTGCCCTGATTATATAAACAAGAGATGCTGTACTTTGTTTTTTGTTTGTTTTTTTTTTGTGAGGAAGATTGGCTCTGAGCTAACATCTGTGACAGTCTTCCTCTATCTTTTGTACGTGGGACACTGCCACATCATGGCTTGATGAGTTGTGTGTGTAGGTCTGCGCCTGGGATTCAAACCTGCCAACCCTGGGCCACCACAGTGGAGCGTGTGAACTCAACCACCATGCCACCGGGCTGGCCCCAAGATGTACTACATTTTTAACAGCTGAGCTTTTGGAACTTGGAATTCAAGTGCCTTCAAAGCTGTTCAGAGCCTGTTCCATCTTCTC
Organism: Equus quagga; assembly: GCF_021613505.1. Lineage (NCBI taxonomy): Eukaryota > Metazoa > Chordata > Mammalia > Perissodactyla > Equidae > Equus > Equus quagga. The sequence continues at coordinate 113,084,956 of NC_060275.1, forward strand.
TGCTCTCTGGGCTTCTGATTGCTCAACCATCCCACACAGGCAGGCTATCCACTCCTGACTCATGCTAAGCCATACTTGATCTGTGGGTGATATCAATGTGTTTTAGGTGGATGGAAAAGTCAAGCTCTCGAAATGTCCCAGAGGCTCAGGTTTGTTTGCTGGAGGAGGCTGGGTGGAGGGGTTAGGAGTAGGACTGGATAGCTGGCTCTTCACTGCACGAAAGTCTAATCCTGTCCCATCACAATTGCATCCCTCACCCCCTGCTTGACTAAGAGCTTAGGAGGAGGGGAGAGGAGAGGAGGTGAAGAGAGGAGAAAAGTTCACTTCTGAAAGAGGGAAGGGGGTGCAGCCAGTTAAAGAACTGCATCCTCTCCACTCTCCCTGGGACCACTGTTCACTGAATCTCCTGTTCAGTCTTGGGAGTTATTTACAAAACTTTGAAATGTTTCATTTGGCCAATTGAAAGGTATTTTTGTGTGTATTTTTATCATTTTAGCAAGATAAAGCTAAACTCTTGAAACTTTTATTTAGAGAAAAATCTTCAAAGGGGATATGCATATATATAGTGTACATATATATATGTATATACATACATATATACATATTTTAATCTTCCCCCAAGGAAATAACACTCTAATCCCTCATGAGTCATGATTCAGAATCCAGCAGACATTCTGTGGGTTGAATTCTCTCAAATGCGTGTCCAAAAGATATTTCTATTAGGTGAGCCCCTTTGGGGCTGCCCTTCTTCTCCCTCGGGCATTCTTTCTTCTCTTCTGGGCCACAGTTCTTCAGAGGACACTTCTCCCCTAAGAGAGCTTCTTCCATTGCTGCTAACATCTTAGCACACGGCACACGATCCTCACAGAGGCATTATGGGAGCCTCTTGGCGAAAGGTGCTTTGTAAAAAATAATGCTACGTAAATGGAAGGTCATTATTACTAGATTAGCTTCTCTCTCCTAGACTAATTATTTCACAGTCTTCCAGAATGAACTGTATTTGCCATCTGCTGGCCCAATTACCTAAATGATTCAGATTCTTCTGGTCACATAGCTCCTCATTCTTCTCTCCAGCTCCCATTTTAGTGCTGTCGGGAGATTTTAGAACCCCAGTATTCAAATCCTTGTCAGAGCTGCTTAGCTTTGTGGAGCGGAACAGCACGCCTCAAAGCTGCCCGGTGACCCTCTTGAAGTTAAGGCAGTGGCACTCTCGCCTCAGTTTCCATTCTAGTATTTGCCTCATTTTTATCGTCTGCTATTTTGTTCTGTATCATCTCTCTTAAAACTTTACATGAAGTCTTTTTGGAAAATCGAAGGAAGGTGCACAACTCCCTCTTTCTTTCTGTTTCTTTCTTAACTTGGTTGAAGGTGGCTAGTTTCTGGCTTCTTGGCCATATTGTCTAAAAATCAAATCCCGGAGTATTAATTGAGGATGATCTCTTTCACATTTGAGCTCTTTTGTCTTATGTAATTTTTTCCATGTTGTTTTGCTAGTCTTTAATAACTACTCTCTTCCTAGGTTAGCTCTCTAACAGAATTGTAAATTTATATTCTAAATTTCCATGATATGTTGAATTTGCTGGTATACATGTATATGTATTGCTTAAATCAATCCAAGTCAAGCTGAAATTGGAAATTGAAGCAGGGACTCGCGGTGTAACCAAAGGAACTCTGCTGTTAACACAGGGCATGGGCAGATGCAAATGGTACCAAACGCATTGGTATTGGGTTTTCAGGCAATTCACTAATTTTGGACATTGTCATAGCCAGGGACTCTCCTTTTCTTGCAGATGTTCTACTCCTTACTCTGCCTTACTCGTTGACATAAAATAGTGATTTCAAATCATAGTAGAGCAAATCATTCATGACTCCACGCTATACGCCAGTTAGAGGTTTAATAACTATGGGAGATACACACACAGGCAAATATGGAGCACTGCGTGTTCTACTCTCAAAGTCAAGCAGCAACGAGAACCTTAAATATCAGTTCAAGGTATGAAAGCACTTCATGGTTAGTCAGAGAATTAGTTGCACAAATAGTAATGACTGCAAGAGATCTAAGAAAGGAGAGATTACTTTAAAAAAATTAGTTATTCAAAGTAAAAATGTTTTTATTTTTTAGACTCACATACATAATACATGTTTATTATAAACCGTGTGTAAAGGTACTAAGAAGAATGAACCGAAAGTCTTAATTTCTATGTAGAGATTACTGCTATTGACAATTTAAGATATAGACTGCTAGGCTTTTTTGTTCTATTATAATGTATTGGTTATCATTTATTCATAAGAAACCATCCCAAACTTAATAGCTTGAAATACTAACCATTTACTTAGCTCATTATTCTTCAGGTTGGCAACGTGGGCTGGGTTCACCTGGGCAGTGCTGGCACAGGCAAGTCTCAGGTGACCTCCCCGGGGCTTGTTGTTTGCCTGCAGTCAGCTAGTGGATTGTCTTTGATGAGCACAGGGGGGACATCTAGGGCCTTTCTTCAGTGGCTTCTCCTTGCTCCAGCAGCCTGTCTTGGTTTGGTTCACACGGTGGCCTCAGGTTTCAAGAGCAGCAGAAAGGCAAGTTCCAATACACAAACACTTTTCAAGTCTTTGCTTATATCACATTTGCTATTGTCTCACTGGTAAAAATCAAGTTCAATGGCTAAGCCCAGAGTGAGTGTGAAAGGGACCATAGGAGTGTGTGGATACAGGGAGGCATGAGCAAACTGAGGACATACTGCAATCAATCCACCACAATGAAATCTACATAGTTGTAATATTTTAACAGATGAGATCCTTCTAGACATGCTGTATTAGTCAGGGTTCTCTAGAGAAACAGAACCAATAGGATGTATATGTATCTGTATATGTACACATATAGATTTAATATAAGGAATCGGCTTATATGACTATGGAGTTTGGCAAGTCCTAAGATCTGCAGGGTGAGCTGGCAAGCTGGAGCCCCAGGAGAGCTGATGGTTTAGTTCCAGTGTCAGTCCGAAGGCGTGGGAATCAGGAGGGCCAGTCGTGTAGCTCCGGTCTGAGGGCTGGCAGGCTCAAGACTCAAGAAGAGCCGATGTTTCAGTTTGAGCCTGAAGGCTGGAGAAAAGTCGATGTCTCAGTTTGAAGGCAGTCAGGCAGAAAGAATTCTCTTCCTAGCGGACGGCCAGTCTATTCAGGTCTTCGACTGATGGGTGGAGGCCGACTCACATTAGAAGCCTAATCTGTTTCTCTCAGTCTATTGATTTAAATGTTAATCTCATAAAAAAAGAACACCCTCACGGAATCACCCAGAACAATATCTGACCAAGTATCTGGGCACCCCATGGCCCAGTCAAGTTGACACATAAAGTTAACCACCACTTATGCTACCGTGAATCCTGTTTTTTTAGTTTAAACATGTCATAGACATTTTTTTTTGTGTCAGTGAATGTAGATGAACATTGTATTTTCTGATGGCTGCATAGCGTCTTGTGGTATAATGCACATAATGTATGTCACGGACATTTTTTTGTATCAGTAACCAACATCGTTAGACCAACATCGTCATTTTTGGTGGTTGCATAGCATATTATTGTATAATACACATAAATTATCTCCATTGTCTTGACAAACACTTGGATTATTTTTTATATCTCACTATTATATTTGTGTGATGAAGTTTGATTTGTATTACTAAATTGTCCTCGAGGTAATTTGTACAATCTCACCAGCAAGTGTAGGAGAGTCTGACTGTAATACCTTCACCAATGCTGGATGTTCATTCATTGAGCAAATATTTGTTCAGCATCTACCATGTGTCAGACACTGTGAGGAGCTAGGTACACAGTAGAGAGCAGAGCAGGCCCTCAGGAGGCATCCATTCTACTGAGAGAGATACGTGGTAATAAACACATTGCTCAACAAGGTAACCACAACTTGTGATGGGTGGGGTGAAGGAAGTAGATGGTGTAATATTATAAAAGCACAAGGGAGTGAAGGTGACTACTGTAGACAGGGCTGTCTTTTTCATTTTTGCCAACTTAATAGATAGAAGGAGAAATCCCTTTAGTTTTGAGATGGAAAGGAAGATATTATGAAGAAGACGGGGTTTGAAGTGGATCATGAAGTACACAAAACAGAGTCAGGTGAGAACTTTGGCATGAAGCATTCTGGAGGTTTTGCATGACCAAAATGGTCAGGAAGGAAAAATCCAGGTGTGATTGGGGAAGGGTCGACCAGTCGATTCCTTAAACCACCTGCAGAGAACTCAGGTGGGTGTGGTTTCTGGTCCACTCTGGATGCTGAGCTGTCTGAGGAGTCTGTTATTGTCGTTCTAGAAAGAGGAAAAGACATGGATGTTGAATCTGCAGAACCTGATTCTACCACATACTTCTTTTTCCAGTGGCATTTTGTAACTTAGTCTGAGTCATCCGAACTTGTGTGTTAATAAAGCCAAATTTCCCAGGTGGCCATTTTGTTACTTGGTTCAGCACAGAGCTCACAGAGGTAGGCTCTCTCGAAGGGCAGCTGTGGGTGTTTGATCACAGCTCTCCCACCACAGATGTCAGGTTGGTATTGCTGAATGTCATGGTCTTTGTCATCACCTCGTGTTTCATCTTTCAAAGTATAACCATTTTACAAAAAACTGGTCCTGTAGTTAAGACACATCACCACCAGGAGGCACTGGATTCACCTGCTGACCCTCACACCATATGAATCATCCCGTGATGAGCAGGACAAGAGATCAGCAGGTCAGCATACTATAAAGGCTGATCTTATTTTTTAAATTGAAATTTAACAGCGCATAGTATATAGTGACTTTATAGTGGCTTTGTAAAATAAATGGAAGTTGAAGATACAATTTAGAGCCTTGTCTTTCTTACCAATGTGTTGTACAGAGATTGTGATTAAAATGCTCTTCTGTAATTTGCCATGAATATCTCAGTAAATGCCCAATGAGAGCTCTTAGCAGACCCACATTTCAGACCGTTGATGGCCCGAGGCTGGTGACACTGGTGTACAAGTTGTTGCTGAGGACACATCTGCTCATCCCCATCAAAAGGTTTGGGTTTTCCAAGTAACAAAGCCCAGGAGAAAAAGTAAAAGAAACCTGTAATGCCCTTTGCCTGTATGCGTGTAAAGTTCTTAGAGGATTTCCTAAGAAGTTTTGAGTTTACCTCTTTATTGTATTTTGTTTTCAGAAGAGCTCATGACTCATTCCAGCTTCTAGTGTCCCCTCAGCTATTTCTCTTCTTTAACTAGAGCTAAGCATAACCTGATTTGCATTGAATGCTTGTTTACTTCTTCAATAAGCTGCAGGAGAACCTAATACAGAGGCGTAGGGTAGTCAGAAAGGTTATTTTTAAAAACTGTTTTCTTCAAAGATTATTATATCTCTTCCATAGGGCAGATCATTTTGAACAAAATTAAAGTATGATTTTGCGAAGGTGGTTTAAACTGGCTTTTATTACAATCATTTAAAAAAGTCAGTATCACCGCCTTCCCCCCACTCCCTCCCACCCTGAACTTCCAGTGTGCCCTGAGCTGAGGGCGGGAAGATGGGATTCCAGGAAAGTCTCAGCTGCAAGAAGAGGGTTTGTCAGGACAAGAAAGATGAGGCTTTGCTGCCAGGGCCAGTGGGATCACGGCAGGAGCACTGGATGGAGGCCGAGGCGAGCAAAGACACAGAATTCCCAGGGGGGCCCCTGGGGCTGGTTGGGTGTGAGCTGTTGTCTGACTCAGTTTCCCCCGGATAGACAGCTTTCATCACCACAGACACGGGTCTACCTAGGCCACTACCTGGGCTACTTTGGTTTCAGGCGGAACACTGTGATACAATCAAAGTTTATTTATAAAAATAGGTGGTAGGCCAGATTTGACACATGGGGCACAGTTTGCCAACTCCTGGATGAAGCACGAACGCCTCAGACTGCCATGAAGGGCTCTTCATTGTTCAGTTCCATTCCACCTCCAAGTTTGTATCCTACTACGGCACGCAGGGCATGCCCACTCCATGTGCCTGATCCCGATCCATCTTTATCCCTTTGTCCATTTCTGCTTTCTCTATATGTCCAAACTGCATTCTCCTTTCAAGATGAGCCATTCCAAATCTCTTTTAGAATAAAGGTGTAAGTCAAATCTCACAACATTCTGTTTCAACCGCTCAGATGGGAAAATACCATTTTTTCTTCATTCTTTCAACTTCTGAAGTGCATACTTTTTACTTTTCTTATCAAAAGAGCTGGGAGCTGGTGATCCTGGGAGGGGCAGCTGCCAAGAAGGTGAGCAGGACAGCCCCAGCAAGGCACACGGTCTGAGTTCCCACTGCTGGAGCTGTATACATTACGGACCTGATTCAAGAAACCATTCCAGAGACACCATTCCACAGACAGGAAAATCAATAAGTAATTTCTTTCCCCCGTGTAGCTCCATGGATGACAAGGACAACACACACTCACCCACGACTGTGAGGGAGTGTGCCTGGAGTGAAAGACAACATACTGCATGGCTCTAAATGAAAATAAAGACAAATGGGAAAGCCAAAGAAGGCCGGAAGAGATAGATGTTGATGTGCGGGAGCCATTTTTTATAGGCACTTAATTTTAGTTCACCCAGGCACTTTGGCACCACAGCTTGTTGTTGTTGGAGCTATAATTCTATTTACAGATTGACAACATGGAATATTTTTCAGGGTGAAAGGTGAGTCTCCAGTCTCTTGAATCTGAATCTATCCCATGGCCTCCTCATCTTTCCCAGTTTGGAGAGCACTCCACAGAAATTGCAAGTAAGTGATGAAATGTGAGTGCACAGGGAAGAGAATTCCTCCTGCGCTTTCAGATGGAGCTCGCCGCAAGGGTAATCTATCATTTTTTGCTTCCAGAACATTGCCACTGAAATGGAGCTGATTCAGCTGAGTTTGAGGAAACAGTAGCAACTTCAAGTTAAAGAAGCTTAGTGGTTTTGTGGCTGATACATAGTTTTTTCTTTGTTGCTTTCTGAAATAAGCATTATAGACAAACTCTTCATTCTCTTCTTTCAGTGAGTGGAAAACCTTTTAGTCCTAAAACATTTTCGAATACTTTGGCTAAGGGGACAGTCCAAATAAATGAACCTAAGTGCCTCAAACATTTTTGACAGCAGTGAACGTTATTTTTCTAGGCAAGCTTGCAAACTCATTTTCTTTCTGACTTGCCTTTCCCAGTTAAGTGATGAAATGCAGATGTAACAATATTTTCAATTATATCAAGATGATGAAGCAACATAAAAAAGTTCTAGAAACATCCCTTGATCCATTAATAGAATTAATGGTCCCATTATGTCATCTAACAAGTTTTATTTTCCTCTGTGTGCTGAGAAGCATGAAATTATCATGTAAATAATGTCACATCTGTGCAAACAATTTACAAGGTGCTCTCCAAATTCAGATTTAAGCTGTCATTTCTCTTAGTTTCTTAACTACTGTCTTCCCTGAGGTTTTCTTCCAGCTCATGTGAGAACTGTATATTGATTCTTCATTGAACCCTCACGTCTATGTGTCAGGAGTCCGTGTGTTTTGAAGGATTTAGAGAGAAAGCCCATCAACACCATTTGGGATTAAGATTCTACGAGCAAAGACAGCCAGAAATGGGCTTGTAGGAATTTCTTAGCATTCCTTGCTGGCTTCATAACCCTTTTAAAGGTAATTTGATTTTTCTTTTTGCATTTACTGAGCTTGTTTTTATGTCTCAATGCTTCTGTTGAGCAATGCTTTCAGTGCTGAATGTCCCTGTGGCCTCTCAGCTTCCAGATTATTCTCTGTGGACTTCCATTAGATAACTCTGCACGCAGAGGTTGGCAGTGGTGGAGAGGAAGTGATCATTACAGAATCATGACTATCTTAATCCCTAAGGCAGCCGCCTTCCTAATTCAGGTGCTTACATGCAAATCCTGCATGCTGGGTGCTAAAATTTAATAGTATTCCTTTCTAGAGAAATGCAGTTTCTGGCATTGTGTGTTTTGGTGTATGTATTTGCTACTGTTGTACACACACACACGTGCACACACAACTTCACCGGGAACTTGTTAATTAGTGATGCAAACCCAAACTATTCCAAAGAGAACAAGAGAGTACATTCCAAATCCTTTAGATACTTCAAGCACACGTTTCACATCATTTCATTAAATTCAGGCTTAGCCACTCAGGAATGTAGTTTGGTTAGCTGGACGGTTATTTCCAAGGTACCTTTTGTTCTGCATTCAAATCGTCTTAAATGAGTGCACTATTTATGATTTTGCACCATTGCATCATCAGCCTTGCTATGATGCCATTGCATCAGGCACTTGTATTCAGCACCAAACTAATTGCAAATTCAGTTTTAGCATCTCAAGGATTTGAGAGCAGGGAAATATTTTTTCCTGTCACTTAGGCTAGGACAGAATAACAAGATAACATTTTCTAGCCCTCTCCTTCATGCTGCACTGTTAAAGAGGCTGTTGGTAGAAGTTTTTTAGGGAGTAGACTGTGTGTGTGTGTGTGTGTGTGTGTGTGTGTTGGGGGGGAGGGGGGAGGTGCCAAAGGACACAGCAAGCTTGGGATCAAAGGCTGACCACTGTATGAAGTCACTTAGATTTGGAACTTCCTATCTCAGCATCTCGGTCTAACAAAGAAATAATTGGGATTCTGCTTTTATAAATGTTGGGTATTTGCTTATTATCCTTCAACATGATTTAAAACTCCTAGAAATGAACATACTGCTTACTGGCTGTTCAAAGGCAGCGGTCTCCAGGTGGCCATAGTGGCCAATTTGACAAAATGGCCTGTGTCAAACACATATTTTACGTTGTGGGTAATGCGGCCTGCCTGGATAACCAATTTCATACCTTTCACTCAGGCTGACCTGAACGAAGCAACTGTCAGGGGTGTCCTCTGAGGGTGAGCTGGCGGTGACTTCTCACTCAGGGGTTTATCGCCTGTGTGGGCACCACTGGGAGGAAGCTTGCAGCCCAGTGAACCTTTACTGAAGACCCGCTATGGAACGTTACTATAGCTTAAAAGAAAAACAGGCTCCTTGGAATTACCTACGTTACTGATATATCCCAGATTGCTCTGGTGTTGACACAACCAGCCAAGCATGGAGTGATCGCAAAGACCATCGTAACGGATTGCATTTGTTTTTATGACAGGTTGTCAGGAAAATGAAAGACTACAGTGTAGTATCATTTTCCATGACCTTTGAAGCATTTACAAATATGCTCTAGGAAGGAGTCTTGGGAACCGTATGAAAAATTACAATCCCACCTTTCACCGGGCGATTGTCCTCCGGAGCCCTTGTCCTCAGGGATGAGGCATTTATGCAGTGTGGCTCCCCTGTCCTCACGATAGGGCTGATGGACTTCGGAAAGTCCAACTCTCAGAGCAGTGCCTCACCTGTGGTGGGACCATGAGGAGACATTAGTGCATGACTCCTCTTCCTTGGGCACTCTGTAGTCATCCGTCCATTCATTCATTCTGCGATTACCGTTTCGATTTAATAGTGAGTTATAACTCTAGGGAGAAAAATCACTGTTTTCTGGGAACCCACCAGAGAATTTATTTTTTAATGTAACATCACACGCACTTTTGGAAACAAAACGGAACAACGTGTGCATTTAGGCCTATAGTTTGTTTACTGTTATTTTATTTGAGCTACGTTGATTGACCATCTACTATGCACAAGACTGTTCCAGGCAGTCAGAACAGAGCTGCAAACAGGCCAGAGTCAGGTTCTACCCTCACTCAGCTAACATTCTAGAGAGGAGAGAGACAGTAAAAAAAATAAAGCATGAACAATAAAATAACCTTTAGCAAAACATGAAGAAGAAAACTAAAGGAGGAGTAGGGCTGAAAGTGAGGGGAGCCTTCCGTGCACGGGGACCAGGTCAGCTCCCTAACAGGGAGAGCTGTGAGCAGGACCAGAGCCCCACGGGGGAAGCATGTGGTACTGAGGCAGGGTGGCCCCCGTCCTGGTGTAGGCACACGCTTGGCTTCCGAGCTCATTATTCTTCTAAAATCAAAACCTGTAGTAAATAGAACTGCCACTCCTTCATCAGCTCACAGGCAACCTTAAGAGAAATGCCCCCAGATTTTCAAATTTGACTTTAGTGCACCTCATACTGCTTGTACGCAAAGTAGGAAATGTCTCGAGAGACACCTTGTCTTAGTTTCCTTTAAAATTAAAGAAGGCAAAAAAAAAAAAAAAAATCACATCCTGTCATATGGATCCAAGTCCCTAGTCCCAGATGTGACCTGAGCTGGGAGGCTGGGCTGGGACAAGTCTTGAGCCTTCTCAAGTCATTCTTCTTCTCCATAAATGGGAAAATGGGGGACAGAGGCTTTAGGTTCCTAAGAGTTGTGTGCATCTCTCTTGGTGAGTCTGTGCGCATCTCTCCATGTGAGTCTGTGCGCATCTCTCCATGTGAGTCTGTGTGCTTCTCTCCATATGAGTCTGTGCGCATCTCTCCATGTGAGTCTGTGCGCATCTCTCCATGTGAGTCTGTGCGCATCCCTCCATGTGAGTCTGTGCGCATCCCTCCATGTGAGTCTGTGTGCATCTCTCCATGTGAATCTGTGTGCATCTCTCCACGTGAGTCTGTGTGCATCTCTCTTGCTGAGTCTGTGTGCATCTCTCCATGAGAGCCCTGTGCATCTCTCTCTATGAATATATATATATATAATATATATACTCTATGTATATCTCTCCACATAAGTCTGTGTGCACTCTAAGTGAAAGAAATGCAATTTTCCCCATGTGCCTACACATACTGTCTTCTTGCTAGCCTATGTTCACTCTCTCCATGTAAGCTTCTGTACATTCTCCTCTTGTAATCTCCTGTGCACTATTCATTATTTCCATGTATGCTCGTGTGTCCCCTCTCCATTTAAGCCCCCATGTAGTCCCTTCTTGAGAGCTTGTGGCATTTTTTCCTGTAGGCCTCTGCGTATTCCCACCTTGCAAACCTTGGAGGTCTGTAACAGTGATGCAGGTGACCCCGGGCCTGCAGGGAGCTGGAGGATGTGCACTGCCTGTAACAATGGTCTGTCCTCAGGGCTTTCGTCCAGGTAGGATAGCCCAGGGCCTGGAGAGCAGGGATTGACTACAGGGTCATCATGGGCAGTGCATTCCTGTCCCTTACTGGGACCCTCAATGGGGTGTGGCAGCCAGAGGAGTCCTTCTACTGGCTCCTCTTGGAAATGGTGGCATTGTAGCTTGTCTAGGTCATACTGCTGGTCCTGTCCAGCTCAACAATGCCATGCAACCATTGAACTACAGGAGAGGGGACCTACTTTGGAAGAGAAGGATGGTCCTTCCATTCATCTCAGTACCCCTGGCTTGACACACAGTGGTCTCTGACTAAATTTCCCTGTGGAGAATTGCCCTGAGCTTGCTTCATCATTCAAAGCTCTGAAATGTTCTCTACTATGTAATGGTATATGGTCATCAATTAGAGATGGTTGAAAGTTAGCTGTGCCCCTAAACCTCCCTACTAGTTTATAGTGAAAGCAAGTCTGAAACTCAATTTGCCATCTACAGAGAGCAGTCAAGAATAGTTCATACAGCGCATCGTGCAAACCTCATACAGTCCCAGCTTTCTATCCTTCTAAGTGATTCCTGCACACCTTGCAGGGAAGGCTCAGTGACACATATGTGACAGTTTTCCTGTGTCAGAGCACTGCCATCCTACCAGGCTTCAGGTACCCAGAGTTCTCCAACTCAGCTGTTGCAAATGGGATCTCTTTGGGTTAAGGCTTGGTGCCATCCCTATGGGTGGTGGTGGTGCTCAGTCTTAGAATATGTTCTCTAAACTCAAAAGCATTTTACAGATGTGAGGAGAGCAGGATTAGGAATCTGTCTCCCTTCAACCGTATTCACAGCTGTTAACATCTTACTGGCTCGAAAGGAGACCCATTTTCTCACTGACAACCTTCTTTTCAAAAAAATAGATAACCTAAGTTGCAAGAATATGCTTTCCTCTCACCCACTCACTCTCCCTGGGGATTCTCTAAAGCTATTTTTCCTTAGGATTGAAATGCATTAGGATTGAAAATGCTACTCATCATAACCTGAGTAGGAGGTGAATTCCTTCTTTAGACTTTTGCTGGAGGGAGGTGGAAAGTGGGGGTGTTGTGGGCAGAATGACTGAGAAGAAAATAGAAGACCAGCAGTGGTGGTCATGGGGAGTGAGGGGTGCAGCAGGGCGAGTCAGCCTGCCATGTGGTGTTGGAGGCACGTGTGGGCCAGTGGTCCTGAACTTAACCTGATGCCATCCACCTTTTCCCCAGTGGAGCTCACCTGTGGAAGACGGTGGGTGTACAGAGCTTGAAAAGTGGAAGAAGCGGCACCACAGCTGACGTTGAAGAGACATATGACTCCCCAGATAGAGGCAGCAGTGACCATTTGTCTGAGAATTCCCAGGAGAGTGTGCCCACCACCGCATCTGGGATCTGCCAGGCCGAGGCAGTCCAGGAAGGCGCTTGGGCTACTCTTTTTCTTCGGTGATGACTCTCATCCTTTCCCCAGATGTGGTTTCTCTGTGAGGACTCTGCCCAATCCCTAGGGAGGCAGGGTAGACAGTGTTGCTGCTTTAGTGCCCAGCTCCTGTCTTTCACTGAGTGGGAGCCAACAACATTCCTCTTTCAAGAGGAATGCAGGTAGCCTCTAGGAGATGGAAAATGCAAGGGAACAGATTCTCCCGTGGAGCCTCCAGAAGGAGTGACCAGTCCTGTGGTTGCCTTGATTTTAGCCTGGTGTGGCATATTTTGAACTTTCGACCGCCAAAACTACAAGACAATAAATGTGTGTTGTTTTAAGCCACCAGGTTTGTGACAATTTGTTACGGCAGCCATAGGAATGAGTACAGACACCAACAGAAGGATTGAAGACACACACAGGGCATAGTGACCTGCCCGGGCTCAGGGGAGAAGGATAGTGGAGGCTGCAGAGAGGTCTGTGGGTCGTGAGGGGTGAGGAGCCTGTGCCTGCCTCCCACCAGTGCCCCTGGTGGGGGGGCCCGGCCCTAGAGGGGAGCGGCTGCTGGGTGGGGTCTGGGCAATTGGAACCCTGGGCTGTGCTGGCCCACAAGTCGGAGACCCAAGACCAGGAGGGTGTCTCAGAAACACCTCATACTACTATTACTGCTACAATTACTACTGTTACTACTACTACTATTACTATGATAACCACTAGTACCAATACCGTGACTACTACTACTACCCAATGGTGGTAGAATGTAAATGTTTTCTACCTACTACTACTAATACTGACTACTACTACAACTGCCTACTACTACCACTACAATGACTACTACTGCTACAATTACTAGCACCACCACCACAACTGCGCTGGACCCAGGGCCTCCTTCCCCAGTTGGTGGTACCCCCTCCACCTGCTGCCACAAAACAGAAATCTAGAACAATTCCCACCGCAGCCCCCTCCCCACGTCCCCAGACAGATTCAAGAATCCAGATCTAATAAGCTGGTCATCACCTTCCTCTCCGATTTCATCTGCTATTGTCCTTTCATCCCTTCTGTTTGTCACAAAGACAGAATGGATTTTCACCAGGGCCTCTACTTTTTTACTTTTGGGGGATTCTTCATCTTGGCTTGCCCTTGCTTATTGTGTGGTTCTCAGCTCAAATGTCACCCTGTAGGGGGACCTCCCCTGACCCAAGGTCCCTGCAAACCATCGTTCTCTCTCACATGCCCTGGTTTTCATTTTTTTCATAGTTTGTTAACCCTATCTGAAATTGTCTTGTTTGCTGAGTTTTGTGCTTATTGTCATTCTTTCTTGAGAATGGGAAGGACTGTGGCTGTCTGGTTCACTGTTGAGTTCTCCGTGTCTAGAGCGGCATTTGGCACATAGTGGGTGCCTTCCATCCTGAGCATCTCCAGAATCTTTGCAACATTCCGTCTCCAGGCCAACACCCCATCTCTCAATTGGACTGACAGTGGGAAATTCTTCACAGAGAAACAGACTTTGACATGTGTTTGGTGTTGAATCTGCCAGAGTAATTATTTATTTTCAAGCTGGCCTGTGAGCAGAAAGCTAAGTCCCAGAGGGTCTAGTGCTTTCCGAATACTAGAAGAACCCATATGACTTATATAGTCTGGGGCAATTAATACAAGGCTGAAGAATTGATTTGTAAATTAAATTTAAAAATTCCATATTCTATAATAAACGTATTCAATAGGGTTAATGAAAAATGCACCATTTTGCATGCTTTGAGCTCTTCACATGCTTTCAAATTGAAGATTGCATTCCTGGGAAACTAAGTAAGAAATACGTAGTTTGGGATTTAGTTATTTGGGGAAAGTTTTTGGTTCCTCTCAGTAAATATAACAAGAGACAGACCCAACATAGATTTAAATTTAGAGAGATACTTCCCTACACACTAACATGGCTCCTTCTTCACCATGCCCCAGTGGTGGTGGAATGCAAATAATTCCTGTCTACTACTACTAAGACTACTGCCTACTACTATCACTACAGTGTCTACTACTACCACTGCCTTCTACTACCTCTACGATGACTACTATTACTACAGTGACTACCACCATTACCTCTACAGTTACTACTACTACCTCTACAATTACTACTACAATTACTACCATTACTGCTACAATTACTACTGCTACTACTATTACTACTATTACTACTATTACTATGATGACCACTAGTACCAGTACCGTGACTACTACTACTATCCAATGGTGGTAGAATGTAAACGTTTTCTACCTACTACTACTAATACTGACTACTACTATAACTGCCTACTACTACAACTGCCTACTACTACCACTATAGTGACTACTACTTCTATAATTACTACCACCACCACAACAATTACTACTATTACTTCTGCACTTATTGCTACAACCACTACTACTCCTATGGCGACTACTAATATCACTACTATGACTACTACTACAACTACAATTACTACCACTACTACTGTTACTATTGCTACTGATGATGATCCACATGGTTCTTCTTTAGTTCATAGGCTTCTTTCTTTCCAAGACTTCACTTCATTTCCTTGTAGGTAGAGTACCTTTTCTTTCCTTTTTGTTTTTTAAACTCATTATTTTGGAATAATTATTAATTCACAGGAATTTGCAAGAAGTGGTAGAGGGAGGTCCCGTGCACCCAGTTTCCCCTAATGGTAACATCTCACACAAGTGCAGCACAATATCTAAACCAGAAAATCAACATTGGAATTTCTTTTCATTTTAATCAATGCAGAATCATTTTTTTTAAGTTTATAACTTTCATTTCCGCCATGGTATATATATATATATGTGTATATATATATTTATATATATATATATATATATATATACATGGTCTGTATGTATAGATATACATGGTCCATGGTATGTATATATACACGGTCTGTATGTATAGATATACATGGTCCATGGTGTGTATATATACAT